>NC_087151.1:5565000-5585000 GCF_035594125.1 Scylla paramamosain | reverse complement strand
CTGTCATACTATTTAATGTCGTACTCTGTTGGTGGTGGTGGTGGTGGTGGTGGTGAGACTACCCTGCCGCTAGTGAGGGTAACTCGATATGCTTCCTTAGTTTTCCTTCTATGCTCGCTCGCTCGCCTTATATTGTTATCAGGAAGTGCCTTTTAAAATGAACCACCGTGACTTTGCCTGAATTATGAGTTAGTTGTGGTTCGGGTAGTTTGTTGGTGTCATAAGGAAGCCTTTTTTTTTTTTTTTTTGATGAATTACAGTAATTTTCCTTGGGTTGTGTTGTTCATGGCCGAAATAGTTAGAGGTACTGTCTCTTTTTAATCAATCACCGTAACTTTGCCTGCGTTGTGTGTTTTTTTGTGGTCCTGTTTTTCTGGTGATGCCTCGCGTGTTAAAAGGAAGTGTCTCTTTTTAATTGATCACCGTCAAGTTTACCTGCATTGTGTTTTGGTAGCGGTGGTGTTTCGGTGTCCTGGTATTCTTGGTGTCCTGAAAGTTAGCAGTGGTGTCTCAGCTAGCTGGGTGTCTGTAACGTAATGGTGGGTCCCGGCGTGAGGCTGCGAAGGGTGCGTGACAAGGGCTCAGACAGGGAACTATACTACTTTTGTGTGTATTTATGAGTCTTGAGCTTCATCCTGTCATCTTCACGTCACTTAGTTGTTAGTGTTCTTTAAATATCGTATCCTTTGAACAATTACCGGGTTTTCCTCTCAGCGTGAATTGGTCCTTTGATTCGCAGACTTCTTAGGCTTCCTGTTTTATTTTATTTCCACGTCGCTTTTGACAAAACTGTGACTGAGTATGTATTATCACAAAATTTCTGTGCTTTTTTTTTTTTTTTACGTAGTTAAGTGTTCCATATTTCATCTGTTAGGCAGTAATTTTTTTTCTGTGTGTGTGTGTGTGTGTGTGTGTGTGTGTGTGTGTGTGTGTGTGTGTGTGTTTTGTGTGTGTGTGTGTGTGTGTGTGTGTGTGTGTGTGTGTGTGTGTGTGTGTGTGTGTGTGTGTGTGTGTGAGTGTGTGTGTGTGTGTGTGTGTGTGTGTGTGTGTGTGTGTGTGTGTGTGTACATGCATGTGTATGCCTGTGCTTGGCGGTGAGAGTCAGGGTACGGGGAGATATGCTGTCGCGCCAGGCAGCCATATAAGCGGGCACCCACCCCCCCAACTCCCCGCCCACACCCATGTGCAGGAGACGGTGGGCGGCTGTGTGGCGTTGTTAGGACACACACACACACACACACACACACACAGGTCAGCTGGAGGGAGGCACGAGTCCCTTTCCGGCCGTGATGATGGTGAAGGTGGTGGTGAAGGTGGTGGTGATGACGGTGACGGTGTACCTGTTGGGGGTGAGCCAAGTGACCCTCCCCCTCCCCTCCCTCCCCACGAGCTTTCTTTAGCACGGTGCTTACGGGGACATTCAGCCTCCTCTTCCCTTCTCCCCTCACATTCCTCTTTTCTCCCCTCCCCTCACCGTTTGCTTGAGTCCTTCCTTCACTACCCTTTACAAATGCACACACGAACACACACACGTACGTTTACTCACCTATACGCACTTAATGACAATAACAATATTCCCCACTCTTCCTTTATCCCCTTCACTTCTCCCCATCACTCCTTTCTCCCTTCCTTTCCCTTTCCCCCCCCTCCTGCTTCTTCCCTCTTCCCACAACGCATCGTCACCACCACCACTAAACACCTTACGCTGGTGGAATAAACATTTACACCAACTATCAGTGTTACCAGGGGCACTGCGCGAGCGCACACACACACACACACACACACACACACACACACACACACACACACACACACACACACACACACACATATATATGCACGTACGCACATTTTTATACATTTCCGCTAGTCATAGTGTAGTAATACGTTAAAATATATGAATGTTCTTATTTTAATGACGTATCTCTTTTATAGACATTATCACCGCTACTATATCACCACCACCACCACCACTGCCACCACCACCACCACCACCACCACCACCATCATCATTGCTTTTGAATATTTCTGGAAGAGACAAAAAAAAAAGAAATAAATAAATAGATAAAATAGATAAATAAATAAAAATAAATAAATGAAAAAGTGAATGATAGGTTGTATAATGTGTTGGTGGATCTGTTTATGGCGTGTAAGATAAGCAAAAAGAAAAAAAACTATATATATATATATATATATATATATATATATATATATATATATATATATATATATATATATATATATATATATATATATATATATATATATATATATATATATACAGCAGTTTTTACGTGTAGAACTAAAGGGCGTGAAGGAAGAGGAGGCGTAGTAGGTGCGATAGGAGGTGTGTGCAAGGAAAGAGTTCGGTGGGACTTGGTGTATTAGCATCGTGGTGTGTGTGTGTGTGTGTGTGGCGGGGTTGTGAGAGAATGTGGTGGGCGCGTCGGGGGGCGTGTGAGGGTATGTGGAGGGAGTGAGTGGGGAGTGTGGAAGAATGATGGAGCAGAGCAAATAGCTGCCGGCGACTGGTGATCCATTTATCCTCTTCACCCGGAGAAAGTGCACCACTGGACGGGAAATAAACGAGAGATGCAGCGATTTATGGGAGTTTTTCACGTGGCGGCGTCATGAGGAAGCAGAGCGGCAGGCGGCAGGGAGGTAAAGGCTGCAGGGGACCGAGGGGGAGGGCGTGTGGGCGGACGTGGCAGGTGAGGGCGGCAGTGCAGGTAGTCAGTCGGTACACGAATAGCCTTACAGAAAAATAGGTCAGGTATCTGGCGGCCTCACACTCTCGCCGTGCCCCATTTTGCTCACCTATAAACAGACAGGTAGGGCAATGTTGATGCGTCAGGTAAACATTCCGATCGCCTTGTGTTTACCGGACTTCTCCTGCTACCGTTCACTTTTTATCGCCCTTCATTAGCCCAGAATGAAGGATCTCATTTGAATACTATTTTAACGAAGGGGTAGTTTAGCTTTTTTCTGAAGGAGGCGCGGGTGGCGACAGAGAAGGCGCCGTGAGCATGTCGAGGTGTTGGAGTGAGGCGCCGAGAGAGTTGCCAAGACAAGCCAGTGAAGCCAGCAAGTTCTAGGAGAGAGACCAGGCAAAGAGGAAGAGCGCATGATTAGCATCGCATGTTACAAGAAAGAAAGGTCGTCTTGCGTGGGTGGGTTGATGTGTGGGTGGGTGGGTGGGTGAGGTGCGGGCGGGTAGCTGTCACCTGGTGGGCCACGGTAATCACCTCTTCGCTCCACCTGGTTTATGTGGGCGTCAGACTCTCCTGCTCGTGTCCGCCGCCGTGCCAAGGACCTCAAAGGATATAATTGGGTTGGAGCCTCCGGGAATGATTTAATCTCGCTCATGAATTCCTAGCCTCACGCGGGTACTCTCGAGGACGCTAAAGGTACACGGCCGGTGGTGGCAACGTGAAGTGAGGTGTTTCAGCCTCAACGTGGAGGTGGCTGGGCCTCGCTTACTCTACACCTGCAGTCTTCAGAGCAACCACTTCTCAACGGCGCGTCATGGCATGGCTTAATTCAGTTCAATTCAAGATTCGATTGTTGAAATCACATAACAGAAAACGTAACATTCCAACAAAGGACTGTTGTGAAGATGCCGCGCGTAAGGTGGCACCCACAGTCCGGAAGTATTGTAAATGAATGTTATAATGAAATGTAATGGGTCTCTGACGTAACAACACATAAGATAAATAATGATAGTAATAATAACAACAATGATATTATTAATAATAACAGCAAGAATAATAATGACAGTAATAAAACTAACAATTACAATGATAATAATAATAACGAACATGGTGTAGCTAAAAATTTTAAATGGTGTGGAGACGCTGGTGAGATCACGCGTAGCGATAGTGTAAATAAGCTGATAACATATTCAACTTCTACTAGTAAATGAAAAGAAAAGGCAAAGGAGGAGAGAGGGAGAGGAAGATGGAGTAGTGGTGGTAGAAAGCGAGGGGACAAAGGGATCACTGTTCATCGTAGGGCAGCTCTGGAGAACCCCCGCCATCCCCTACGTCCTCCCCCACGCACCCTATTCAATGGATGTGGTGGGTGAGAGTCACTGACGAGCCGCCCACCCACCGTCAGGGCGGGTCCGAGGCCTCCAGGCACCCTCCCGTCACCTGCTTCATTCTCACAGATTCAGCCTCCTCGCAGATCAGTTTGATTGCGTTTGGTGCGCCGGTTCGTGGCAGGTGTTAGTAAATGCCTGGCCTGCCTTGTGAAGGGACGCGATGAGGGGAAAAAAGATGCAGTGATGGAGGATGAACAGATGGCTGGCGGAGGTGACGGCGGCCGCGGTGACGGCACTGGGCTCTGGCACGTCACGACACCCACCTCCTCCCCCCTAACGTCCCCCCCTCCCCTCTCCCCACGGTTCTGCTGACACACTTCATTAATACACACACACACACACACACACACACACAGACACACACACTCTCTCTCTCTCTCTCTCTCTCTGATAAGCGGTCACGTTCTGCTGGGGCACGGTAATGAAAGAAGAAGAGCAGAAGGGGAAAGAGAAGAAGGAAAGAGAGACCACAAGAACGCTATGCTCTGAGATCACCAATATGAAGACAAACTATTCAGCAATAACCTCTTCTTGCACAAACGAGTGAGTGAGCAGCACCAGCAGACACACACACACACACACACACACACACACACACACACACACACACACACACACACACACACACACACACACACACACACACACACACACACACACACACACACACACACACACACACACACACACACACATACACACACCAATTAAGCGAGGACAGATAGAAATTTCATCGATCTGGCAACCCTGCAGCCGCGTGTGAAGGTATCAAGTTACTTTATCGCTTCATGAGGTAATAAAAAGAGACCTGACAGTAATGATGCACTCCGGTCAAGGTCGGGCTGCGGGAATGACACAGGAAGGTAGTACTGTTGGTGGCGGGGGTGAGAGATGAATAGTGACGAAGCTAAGTGGGAACGGGTTGATGAGTGTTGATGAGTTGACGGGGAAGGGAAAAAAGGGTCTCTGGGAAGGGTGGAGAGACGAGGAAGTGGGGAAGGAGGAAGAGGAGGAGGAGGTGGTGACGGAGGATTGTGGAAACTGGAGGTGGAATGGTATACTGCACAAATGGAAGAAGAGCGTAAGGAGGAGGTGATGAGGGTGGTGGTGGTGGTGGTGGTGAAGATGGTGGATTAGGAGGAGGAAAAATAATAGTATTAGTGACAAAAAATAATAATGACAATAAACGACAACAGCAACAACAACAACAACAAAGAAAAAAGAAAGAAAGAAAGAAAAAAAGAAAGCGGCAAACTAGGACAAGGAAGAGGATTTCAAAGTAAGCCTAATGCACGATAACATAAGAGACTCCCATCCCGCGGCCACTACCTTATGGGGGAAGAAGCTCTTACTAAACAGACGACAGACAGGTGGACGGACACAAGATGGTTCACCGGAGACAGCCAGACTGAGACACGTATTTTGAAACGCTTTGCTCTCACATCACGACTGTTTTCAAAGGTTCTCAAGACTGTTTCTCCTGTTAATAATGTAGAAATTTTGTTCATATGTCACTAGAACTATATAAAAAAAACCTTTAAAGCCCTTGTGACTTCAACTAGGGCCTTTTGAAAGAAGTGGAGGTGCGGCGCAGAAGTGTTTCAAATAATGATCCTGTTCCTCGTAACTGCAGTGAGTGAGGCGCAGGGGAGCAGAGGCGACACAAGTACGCAGACTGACTGACCAGAGGCAACAAGAGAGGTCATGCTTAGAATTCGAATAAAAGCACACACAAAGGGAAAGCAAATTAGCATTCAGCATGTAGGTGAAGGCTGGCTGTTGCAGAGAGTGAGAGAGCTATAAAGAGAAAGAGAGACAGAGGAAGTTTAGCATTATTTATTCTCATTCATCAGTGCTATTCTTCTTCTTCTTCTTCTTCTTCTTCTTCTTCTTCTTCTTCTTCTTCTTCTTCTTCTTCTTCTTCTTCTTCTTCTTCTTCTTCTTCTTCTTCTTCTTCTCTTCTTCTTCTTCTTCTTCTTCTTCTTCTTCTTCTTCTTCTTCTTCTTCTTCTTCTCGTTCTATCTTTTTATCGTCTTTGTCGTTCGCTTTTTTTTTCTTTCTTTCCTCCTCTCTTTCTTTTTTCAAGGGAGTGTAGTGATGACAGCACACTTTGCCACCTCCAGTTTTCTTCTTTTGACGATGAGTGATTCTTGACTGACTGAATGACTGACTCCCTCTCTCTCTCTCTCTCTCTCTCTCTCTCTCTCTCTCTCTCTCTCTCTCTCTCTGAATACTACATGAATTTCTTCAGCACTTTAATGATAATGATAATAATAATAATTGTAATAATAATTCATCATCAACCCCATCATCATCATCCTCACCACCACTAGAGTAAAAGGAAGTACTTGGAGGGCGTCTTGGAACACTTATAAACCCTCCCACAGCACATTGCATCACTCCCAGATGGTGGTGTTGCTTCGCGGCGCACAGACACGCGGTGGCTCTTACTCGTAACTATCGGAGCGTCGTCGGGTATTGGAAATCACCGTCATTTTCACGAGCAACACAACCACGCACACACCGCCCGCACGTGACTTAGGAGAGAGAGAGAGAGAGAAAGAGAGAGAGAGGGGGGTGGTGGAGGAGGGATGATGCAGCCTTCAGGAGGGTGACCCAATGCGGAGTCTGTGAATGCTAATGACTGCAGAACTCCTATTACTTCATTTGAGCAATTCCAGACGGTTTAGTTGAGGAGAAATGCGACCACGGGCACTAAAAAGATTTGAACCACTCGATCATTCCTTTCGCAATAAGTGGTGTCTTTCGAAATCTTTCTTAAAACTTACACCACATTATCTTGCTCAGCCATACCAGACAAAAAGGTTTAAACTTCATCTGCGACAGGATGGATAGGGTTGCCTTGACTCCTCCTCAGGGCACAAGCTGTAATCCTCACCCTTCTCCCCACTCCAGCGTCCTTCGCCCTGAGGATACCTGAAGGTTGTAGATCTTACGTCTTACTTGTCGCGAGGCATCATTGGTATCTCCTGGCCCTGACTAATGAAGGGTTTTTATAAGGTCAAGCTGCTCCCCTTCCCCTCCCCCCTCTTCCACATCACTGATCTGAAGGGGTGAGGTGCTCTAGGGGCGTCAGGAAGCGTGCGAGGGGAAAGTGAGGGTTCTGGGAAGAGGAGCGGCTGCACAGGATATGTTTCCGAGCCAGTGAGGTCACGGCACTCAATTGCCTGTAATTACACGACGACAGCCTTCGACCATGGCACTGCGCTTACGACACCCGTCCAGCTGTGTGTGTGTGTGTGTGTGTGTGTGTGTGTGTGTGTGTGTGTGTGTGTGTGTGTGTGTGTGATGATCAAGTAGCACAGACAGCATCTACGTGTGTCTTCTGTTCCTCACATCGCAGACCCATGACCTCTTTGCCTTCGCTTAACATACATCAGCAAAACAAAAACATGAAATGAATATGGATGCCATGCCGATAAGCTTCGTCAGGTGGCACACGGTGGGTACAAGTATCAGCCTGACGAAGGAGTTATACGAGTACTTAGTCTTGAGTGGTTGACGAAGGAGTTACACTTAATTTTTAGTGCAGCAGGCGATCACTTCAACGTATTTACAAACACCGCGTTGCATTACTATTAAAAACACATACATTCGAATTTACTTTATTTTTATACTTTTTAATTCATCGGATAAAGTACAGTAATTTTCTGCAGTGGAATCATAAGAAAAAACGCCACTGATACTGATGATAATGACAGAAATACTCAACTTCCAGCAGGGACATCAGCCACAGCGTGCTTCATGTGTTACCGATCACGTGTGCTGCAGCCATGTGCTCCTCGGTCACGCCCTCCGCTTTGAGGCAGGGGAGACGCGTGCACATGTAGGGTCACGGCTGGGGGTCAGGTCAAAGGATGCCCGTTGGTGGAATCTTGCATCACGAGTTGAGGGGAGAGGGATGGGGGAGTGGAGGGAACGAGGAAAGGGCGGAGAGAGAGAGAGAGAGAGAGAGAGAGAGAGAGAGAGAGAGAGAGAGAGAGAGAGAGAGAGAGAGAGAGAGAGAGAGAGAGAGAGAGAGAGAGAGAGAGAAGGGAGGTGATGGTCGGTCGACATTGGCACTTTCAATTATGACAATGACTCCTGAAGGCTGAGAACCGCACTGGGGGAAAGGTTGTATGTGTGTGTGTGTGTGTGTGTGTGTGTGTGTGTGTGAAGGGGATGGGTGTGTGTGTGTGTGTGTGTGTGTGTGTGTGTGAAGGGGATGGGTGTGTGTTTGTGTGTGTGTGTGTGTGTGTGTGTGTGTGTGTGTGAAGGGGATGGGTGTGTGTGTGTGTACCTTTAGCTGTATCTGAAATGTATTCGTACCTACCTAGTTGTAACGTACAGTGCCTGAGGTAAACTCGTGCGGTCCTGTTTCTCTCTCTCTCTCTCTCTCTCTCTCTCTCTCTCTCTCTCTCTCTCTCTCTCTCTCTCTCTCTCTCTCTCTCTCTCTCTCTCTCTCTCTCTCTCTCTCTCTCTCTCTCTCTCTCTCTCTCTCTCTCTCTCTCTCTCTCTCTCTCTTTCTGTGTGTGTGTGTGTGTGTGTGTGTGTGTGTGTGTGTGTGTGTGTGTGTTTATGAGAAAATCATTACCACATTGCAAGTTATCTCGTAATTATAACAATGTGCAACACCAAACCAAGAAAATTATAAATATATTTAATGATCAACACAACTTTTCCTTTATTATCGTAATGACGTCAGACTGGGATCGAATTTCTGTCTGTATCCTCTCTTTCCTTCTTCTCCTGACGCCTCGGGAGATGGATCTTTGAATCACTGCAGGCAATAAAAACACACAAAACGCTATCGAATCAAACTATCGGTAGGGGTGCTGATGTACGTGATGGGGAGGTATTGCAAGGGCCTCGCGGGGTGTCATTGTGGTGGCAGGGCGCCCAACAGTGTCTGACGAAGTGGTTCATGCCCCCGGCCATTATTGCCAACTCCACTTTTTATTAATTTATTTTTTTCATGTCGCCCCATAAACGTTCCTTAATAGATTTCCACACGAGAGTGACAGCCGCCGAGGAAGCCAACAGCAGGCGGCTCCTGGGCTGGGATAGTACTAAGCTGTCACTATGAGGATGAGTTGCTTCAGATCAAGCGTCACCACCTCCTTATCACTACATCTTTGAAACCTCTCGACGTGTCACCGCGCTTCCCTTCCCTGACACACACACACACACACACACACACACACACACACACACACACACACACACACACGGTTCAAACAGATGGTTCGGTATGTGCTCCGCCACTAGCTGGCTAACAACTCGGTCGCATAACTCGAGTGTCAATGAATAAATGGGTTACTAGATATTTTTTTCTCTCTGCCCGCGGGGTGGAGGTCACGTCACCAGGGCGGGGCGGCGAGGAGGGAGTGGAGGGACTGGAGGGGCTGGGGAGGGAGTAGGTGGTGGGAGAATTGCAGCCTCGAGACACTCCTTCCATCTCCCCAGCACTCTTCCATCTCCTCATCCTCCTTTTGCTTCGTTTGTATGCGTTTTGTGTGTGTGTGTGTGTGTGTGTGTGTGTGTGTGTGTGTGTGTGTGTGTGTGTGTGTGTGTGTGTGATGCGCAGTAACTTACGTAAAGCAAGGAAAGAAAGAAGCAAGAGTAGAAAAAGAAGTGGCAGCAACAATAAGCCAGTACCTCCCACCGCCCCCTCCCTGGACGCCACACACACACACACACACACACACACACACACACACACACACACACACACACACACACACACACACACACAAACAGGTTGCAATCCACGGAAACGCCTGATAAAAACAAACTTGTCTGTCTCTTTATTCAACATCACCAGTTCTGTTCGTTCGTGTGTGTGTGTGTGTGTGTGTGTGTGTGTGTGTGTGTGTGTGTGTGTGTGTGTGTGTGTGTGTGTGTGTGTGTGTGTGTGTGTGTGTGTGTGTGCTTGCTAGGATTAAGAAGCAAAAATTAGATGAGGCAGCTATAAAGTGACTCCTCTGCCATCTCTCTCTCTCTCTCTCTCTCTCTCTCTCTCTCTCTCTCTCTCTCTCTCTCTCTCTCTCTCTCTCTCTCTCTCTCTCTCTCTCTCTCTCTCTCTCTCTCTCTCTCTCTATCTATCTATCTATCTATCTATCTGCCATGCCCTCTCTCCTCTCGTTCACCTTTTTGGCTCACCTCCTTTACTTCCTTCCCTTCCCTTTGCTCTCCCTCCCTCTCTCCCTCCCTCTCCCCGCAATGAGGTGGGTGGGTGGGTGGGTGGAAGGGTTACTCTCACCGCCCACACCCCGCCCATTCCTCCGCCCCTACAGCTTACTTTTAGAACCTCTCCCTCTCCCTCTATTACCTCCTCTCTCTCTCTCTCTCTCTCTCTCTCTGCACGGGTATTGGAGTAGAATAATGAGGAGGAGGAGGAGGAGGAGGAGGAAAATCAAAATGTTTAAGGGTAGAATAATGAAGATGTAGTAGAAGATTTGATGAAAAAGAATCAGATGACATATAAGGAAAATTACAAGAGTTGTTGATTGAAGACAAGGAAAGTCGATGTGATATATTTGTGTAAAGATGTTTGTTGTTCTTAGAGGATTGCTGTGCTGCTGGCTTTGCTTGCTTGTTGTTGTTGTTGTTGTCGTTGATATTGTTGTTGTTGTTGTCGGACAAAAATTTCGAGGCCAAGTTGTTTGTGTTAAAGCAAAGAGAGAGAGAGAGAGAGAGAGAGAGAGAGAGAGAGAGAGAGAGAGAGAGAGAGAGAGAGAGAGAGAGAGAATCGAGGAGTGTGTAGAAGAATTAATATTTCCTGGCACGCTGTCACCCACATTGCTGCGCCCACCTGCTGCTTCAGACCAAACACTCCACCTCCACTCCACCTCCTCCTCCTCCTCCTGCTCCTGCTCCTGCTCCTCCTCCTTCACCACTTCGAGGACGACTACCACTATAGCTTCGAGTACCACCACGACAGCTTGTATATATCTTTTCCTACTACCACAATCATCACCACTACTGTTTCTTACGATAATACTCCTACTTATAGTTTCACAAGTACGACAATTGCAACAAAAACAACAACAACAACAACAACAACAACAACAACAACAACAACAACAACTACTACTACTACTACTACTACTACTACTACTACTACTACTACTACTACTACTACTACTGTTACTGACGACGAAAACAGAATATATCAAACGCAACACGGATTTCATCATCATCATCATCATCACCATCATCATCATCATCATCAGCATCATCATCATCACTAGTAAACAACTCATCATACGTCATACAACCAAATACAGTAATGGGATATGACTTACATCTTCCTCCTCCTCCTCCTCCTCCTCCTCCTCTTTACAACCTCGTTAAGTCTTCTACGTAATAACTGTTGAAATTTGATGTGTGTGTGTGTGTGTGTGTGTGTGTGTGTGTGTGTGTGTGTGTGTGTGTGTGTGTGTGTTTGCATAACCTGTGAGAAGAAAGAAAAAATGCACATATCATAACTCAGATAAGGAAAATGGAAATTGAGGTTCTTTCTTCAGATATTTTTACCGAACACACCTTGAGAGAGAGAGAGAGAGAGAGAGAGAGAGAGAGAGAGAGAGAGAGAGAGAGAGAGAGAGAGAGAGAGAGAGAGAGAGAGAGAGAGAGAGAGAGAGAGAGAGAGAAATGATGATGATTAATTAATTGGAATGTTAATGGGGACATGTAATGATGAATAAAGAAGGAGGAAGGAGAGTAGTCGGGAGAGTGAGTGGCTTGTGAGTGGAAGGATTTGACTAGGGGAAGTGGAAGAGGAGGAGGAGGAGGAGGAGGAGGAGGAGGAGGAGGAGGAGAGAGGGGAGGGAGGAGGAGGAAGGGGAGAGGTTTCAGGGTCGAGGTAATCGTTGATACCTGCCGGAAATGGGTGGAATGGGGGGAGGGTGTGTTAAGGGAAGGGAAGGGAAGGGAAGAAGATAGAGGAAGGCGGGTCATGAGTGCGTGTGTGTGTGTGTTAGTTCACTGAAGCAGCTACCACTACCACCACCACCACCACCAAACCACTACTGCAACATCACCCAAACCAAGCAGTATTTATGCCAATGATTCCTATCTCCTGTTTACACACGCGCACACACACACACACACACACACACACACACACACACACACAGGTACGCAGAGCTCTTGTCAGTGGGTGGTATAGGAAGTGTGTGTGTGTGTGTGTGTGTGTGTGTGTGTGTGTGTGTGTGTGTGTGTGTGTGTGTGTGTGTGTGTGGTGGGAAAATCAGAAAGTGTGTATGTGTGATGCGTGGGCTGTTAGGTGGATGAAGAGCGGGATGTTTGTTTGATTGTGTGTGTGTGTGTGTGTGTGTGTGTGTGTGTGTGTGTGTGTGTGTGTGTGTATGTGTGTGTGTGTTCAGGGGAGGGGTTGCTCTTTTCAGCATCGACACGCAACACACACCACAAGGTCTTTACACTAAACATAAACTTTACACGTGACGCGTTAACTCTCCGTTTAAGAGCAAATGGCAGTACCACACACACACACACACACACACACACACACACACACACACACACACACACACACACACACACACACACACACACACACTCCTTTACGTGTCATGTTTATGTGTATCCTTCTCCCCTAGTCTTTCCCTCCCCCTCTGCCCTCCACCCCTTCAGACAACAACAGTTAAACCACATCATACTTAAGCCCATGTTGAAACCCAGGAACAATCCCCTTACGCCCTGCCCCGCCTATACCCACGCTGCCCACACCCCACGCCTGCACACATGCCCACACACACACACACACACACACACACACACACACACACACACACACACACATCTCCCGCATGCCGCCCCCGCACTCCTGTCCCATCCGTCGCTCCTCACACCCACACCGACGCCCGTATCTTTTTATCCTTACCCCCCCCCCAAAAAAAAAATAGCTTGTCCTTCACCCGCCTATACAACACTCCACCCATACACACCGCACTCCCTCCATTTTCATGCCTTTTGAACTCAGGTTTGTTTATGCAGCCAGTGTTCTTTCTATTGTGGCTGTCATTCCTCGTCCCTTTCTCCTCCATGTCCCCTCCCACGTCCACCATGCACTCCCGCTCCACAGACAATCCACTGGTACGCATTCCCTCCACCTCTATACCATTTATTCACTCCATAGATCTGTGTATTTTGACTCTTTCTTGGCGCCTCTCCCTCATAACAGCAATTTTCCCACGGGCGCCACTTCCTCCACCCCCATCACCCCTGCGCAGCACGTCCCGCCCACCCAGAGCGCAGTAGCATCGCCACCTGCATGCTGCCGTCGCCCGCATGGCCAACATAATGATAACCCACTTGCTGAATGTCCCCTGAAATGTTTTACCCTCGACGGCACCCGCCCGCCCTCCCGCAGCCCCGCCCTCGCTTCCCTCTCCATCCATCCACCGCCTGCCTCTTGTTTCTCTCTCTCACTCCCCCACTCTGTATTTTTGTTATTTGTGTTAAGAGAAGTTGGCGTGAGGTCGAGAGGCAGAGAGAGAGAGAGAGAGAGAGAGAGAGAGAGAGAGAGAGAGAGAGAGAGAGAGAGAGAGAGAGAGAGAGAGAGAAGGCGTTGTTTTTGTGTGCCATCTTAAAGTGAAATGTGAAGTCACTGCTGGTGTCTCCACTTCTCAGAACTCCTGTATATAGATTAGAGAAAGCCTGACGTGCCGTTTTGGTAGACGCTTCCCTTCTTAAAATGTAGGAAGGAGCAGCTAACTAAACGTCGCTTCCTCGTCCCTCCCTCCCTATGTCCCTCTGTCCATACGTCCCTTTCTCGTCCCTCTTCGCTCACTACCCAACCAGGCAACTTCCGTCTCTCGTTTGGGAGATGCGTGTGTGTGTGTGTGTGTGTGTGTGTGTGTGTGTGAGGGGTATCGTGGAGCATAACAACTTAAAGAAAGGTACAAAAAGTTAGCAGACCTATTCTTGGTGGTCCCTGTGGATTGTGTGTCGAAAAGAGTAAGTAACGAGGCTATTAGAGCAATGGTGAGACAGATGTGTGAAACTTCCCGCACACAATTCACGTCAAGGAAAACCATCTGAAACTAGTGAAACTCCGGAGAGCGAGCTGCGTGATGGCCGGGAAAGTCCTCACTCGCAAAATGGGAATGACGCTATTACCTTCCTTTCTTTTACCTTGAAAGTGTGTGTTGCTTCTACTGTTGCTGCCGGTGTTGCTACTACTACTACCACTACTACTACTACCACTACTACCACTACTACTACTACAACTACTACAACTACTACTACTACTACTACTACTACTACTCTTGATCTTTAAGTATAATTGATATTTTGAAATGTGTTTGAATCCTACCTAGTCTCGGTTGTTGATTATACGAGTATATAAACATGAACTGTTATTATTATTTTTATTATTATTATTATTATTATTATTATTATTATTATTATTATTATTATTATTATTATTATTATTAATATTATTATTATCATTATTGGATCGATAGTGTCAAGATGGCTCTCGTGCTGTAAATGGCGCATAAGTGGCGACTTAAAGGGACAAGGGACGGAGGGTCTGGACACTTAAGAGGTTCCGAGGTTCCGATAGGACGCACCATGGGGAGAGGGAGAGGGAGGGGGCGTGGAGGGCGTGAATGGCTGTGAGGCACAACAGTGGGACGTGAACCCGATGCGGCTAAACTCCTTGGACATTAAGACAGTGTTATCTCCTACAGAATATCTTCCTCACCCCGCCCCGGCTCGCCACGCCTTTACCAGTGCCGTGGCGCCCCGCTGCCCCGCACAGCCTCACCACCTCACCGCCAGGTCATCACTGCGCCGGTTAAGGAGGTCGCCGTTCAGTTGCCTTTAGCCGGACCTCGATTTGGTGAGTGTGTTCGTTGTTGTTGTTGTTGTTGTTGTCATCATTATTATTATTCTTGTGAAGCGGTTTTCAGAGTTTATTCAGTCTACTTCCCTCACTGTTTTTTTTTTTTTTTTTTAATACCTAAGTCGAGATTGCATTTAAATCAATAGCTAATGACAACGACAAGGGAACGTCTTGATGCCGCGCATCGATGCGAGAAGTGTGAGTAAACAGGTGCGGGAAGGACTGGTTGCATTTGTTGATGGTGTACTGCTTCTTTTTGTACCGCTGCTACTACTACTACTACTACTACTACTACTACTACTACTACTACTACTACTACTACTACTACTACTACACTATCAGCATTGCTATTATTTTTGCTAGCAGCAGCACATCCCTCCACATCACACAGGCTCGGCGCATCATGCTGTTCCATCCCTGCCTGGCTAGCGGCGTCTCTTTGTCATTGCTCCTGTCACTCACTCAGGTTAGCAGCACGCGGACACATTGTCGTCTGAATGTCTGCTTGTGCTGGTCGTGACTGCCTCCTAAACAACACCTTCACGCGCCCGCTGTGCCTGAGTGCTTGCACACAAGAAGGAGGAGAAGTAGCAGGAGGAGGAGGAGGAGGAGGAGGAGGTGTGGTTGCAGTGAAAGCGGCATCAATTACGTTTATTTTTGACGTGACTATTTAGAGTGACGGGAAGGAGGACGCCGGGGACAGACGAGCTCTCCGTTTGAGAGTTGTTGTTAACCTGCCTTTGGCTCGCTTGACGGGACGTGGGAGGCGGTGGCGTCACTCTTTCTAATTTTAAATGGCGCCTTCTAAAGTCTTGTCATATATATATATATATATATATATATATATATATATATATATATATATATATATATATATATATATATATATATAGATAGATAGATAGATAGATAGATAGATAGATAGATAGATAGATAGATAGATAGATAGATAGATAGATAGATAGATAGAGAGAGAGAGAGAGAGAGAGAGAGAGAGAGAGAGAGAGAGAGAGAGAGAGAGAGAGAGAGAGAGGACACACACACACACACACACACACACACACAGTCAAACAATCAAACAAACAAACACAAATATTAGTGTAAGCCTGAACGCAGGTGGTTGTGAGGCACTCGTGTCGTCCATTAAATGGCAAATGTGTAAAACTCCGTGGGGTGGAGTGCGTCAGGGCGCCGGTACTGTGTGTGAGTCGAGGAAACCACCAAGGGCGTGACCAAGGGATGGCAGCTGAGGAGTGAGTGGTGCATCACGTGTTGCTCCTCGGCCAGGCAGTGATGTGACGCCTCAACCTTTGCATCGCTGTCATTTATTCCGTATTTGTAATCTCTTTAAATGTTTTTGTTATCTAAGCTTATATTTACGAGATAACTACTGGTTGTTGTTACTGAACTCTAATTATATGCTTCCACGCAGTGTAGGTTTGCACAGAGGGAGATGAGTGAATAAATAAACATTTCGTTACGTGATCCTCTCACACCTGCTGCCTCTGTGTTTACCTCCGCGCCACGCAGCTCCCGAGGAATTAGATTTGTGTCCTTCCATCATCGTAATGTTAAGGCAACACTCGGCCATGACTGTGTGGTGTTCGGTTCTAACAAAGAGACTGAGTGCGTTTGTCTTGCAGCAGAGTCAAAAAGGAGCAACAGCGGCTGAGTACAAGCTTAGTTTGTTCCTTCCCAATGTTCCTATGATCCAGTGTTTCGGTTTCTGCCACCTGACACCTCGGAATCCAACTGAGTTCTCAAGACGGAAGAAAGACACTAGGCAAGCTTTGTAAGCTGTGTTGGTGTCGAAGTTCGTTGAATATGTCAATCATGTACTTCGGCATATTACAGCATATGTACACTACCTATTCGGAAATTCTTATGAAGAAAAAAACACTCATTTTACACCGAATCTATTGGTACTGTTGTACTTAAAAAAAAAAAAAAAAAAAACTTGCTTCTATAGTACCCGTTTGACGTGTTCAAACCCTCTCCACACTCATTCATATTGCACTGTTCCTAATAAAAACTTATCCAGCTTCTTACTTGGGTTCGGGAGCACCGCGGCCACATGCACCAGACAAACAGTGATCACCTACCCAGGACGGCGGTGTGGCTGTCCTTGTGCGCCATGGCGGGAGGGAGGAATGTCCTGCTGTCGAGTTCAACGTAAAAATATCCACGAACTAGAGGTCAGATTTTTTCCCCAGCAGGCTCAGGTGATCGAGTCAGAAGAGCGTCCTGGGCTGAGGCGAGGCCAAGCAGAGGGTTGGGCAGCCCGACGCTCACACACTCACACAAACACACACTCGCTCCAGGAGAAACTGCAGCTCCTTCCTTGATATGAGGTCAACAATTCCGCGACGCTGAGGTTCCTTCACGTGCACGTCTCTTCTCGTCCTCACTGAGATAAACGATTCCCGTCGAGAGCAAGGTGCCCCGGGACGCGCACTGCCGCCTCAGCGCTGGAGACGGGAGGCTGTGCGTTGAGGGACAGAGCACGGAGGACGGCGGCGGCAGCAGCTACGGCTGTGGTGGCAGGACTGTGAGTGAGGGACACTCCGCAGCCTGGCATCCCGCCCACCCTCCACCTCCAACCCCCCGCAGACAGCCCACGCCCACACCTGCACCCACGAGTCACTTCAGGTCCTCGCCCACGCCTACACTACCACGAACGGAGCCACCTTGGTCCCCCACCCCCGTCCCTAGCCCCACTTGTGTTCTACCCCACGTCTGCTTACCTGGTTCCGCCCACAGACCAAGGCAAGACCACCGTACACACCTGCTCTGCTCCACTGCCACCTTTCTAGATCACCACCTGTAGACATGACCATCGGCTACATACCGAAAAAACAACACTCACCTTTCTTTAAAAACCCAGCCTCTCCTCCACCACCACCTCCATTTACTTATCCACTTATTCATCTGTTCTTACACCCCTCCCTTTCTTCCACAGCTAAACAGACTTATTGAGTTCATCTCCCTCTTCCTGTACTCCCCTCCTCTTCCTCTCCCTTCCACGCACATGCAGACCTCAGCGGCGACGCGGTGTGGGATGCTGCGTTCAGCTGTTCTCAAATTGCGCTGAGGAGGTTCGATGGAGCAAGTGAAATGTGATATCCGTGACCTTTAGCATGTGCTGTCACTCGTGTGTATGTGTATGTGTATGTGTGTGTGTGTGTGTGTGTGTGTGTGTGTGTGTAGTCATAGCTAGTAATATCCA
Organism: Scylla paramamosain; assembly: GCF_035594125.1. Classification (NCBI taxonomy): domain Eukaryota; kingdom Metazoa; phylum Arthropoda; class Malacostraca; order Decapoda; family Portunidae; genus Scylla; species Scylla paramamosain. The sequence goes on along the minus strand of NC_087151.1, from coordinate 5,566,796 downwards.
CGTGGCACCCAACCAACAGCACCTCCTGTAGGTTTGTTTGAAGGGGGAATGAGCGCCAATGTCTTGATGCCAACATCTCTCTCTTCTTCCTCTCGTCTCCCCTCAACTGTTCTCCATTCTCTCCTCTCTTTTCTCCTTCATAACCTCCTCCTCCTCCTCCTCCTCCTCCTCCTCCTCCTCCTCCTCCTCCTCCTCCTCCTCCTCCTCCTCCTCCTCCTCCTCCTTCTCCTCCGTCAGCTTGTCGTGGCCCAGAACTGCCTCCTCTGACGTGGCTCTTAATTAGACCAATAGTGATCGTGAACATTTTTCTTGCTGTTTGTGTCCGTCTTTTGTTTCGCCTCTCCCTCCACTTCCCACCACACGTCACACTTCATATGTCACACACACACACACACACACACACACACACACACAGGTAGGTATTAATTTTACTTATTACAGCACAAGGTAAACGTTTGTGTGTGTGTGTGTGTGTGTGTGTGTGTGTGTGTGTGTGTGTGTGTGTGTGTTTGTGTGTGTGTCTGTGTGTGTGTGTGTGTGTGTGTGTGTTCGTGCGGCCAAGAGTGACCCTGGGCGCTTTAAATGGCGTGTTTTCACTCTTGATCGCCGCGGAGTGAGCGAAGTGCCGCCCTGTCACACAACCTGTCCTGCAAGTTACCACATAAGGCTACGTGTGTGTGTGTGTGTGTGTGTGTGTGTGTGTGTGTGTGTGTGTGTGTGTGTGTGTGTGTGTGTGTGTGTGTGTGTGTGTGTGTGCAGTGTTTCATTAGTCTAGTTTATTTTGAGTATGATGCATTTACGTATCACTAAGACTCATATTGAGCAGAGTGGGGAGTGGCGGAGGCGCGGTGCTGCGGGGACGTGGACAGCTGGGGAAGGCAGCGGCAACTCTACGAGAGGAAATGTATTCAAATTTAATTAAGAAATCTGAGTCCAGCTTGGCCTGGTGCGCCCCGAAGGACAGGTGACGTCACGGTGGCCGACTGTGACTGTAGCTGTTTTCCACATGTTTCTCTGTACACTGCCCCCCCCACTCCCTCATCCCTCCATTCCTTGCTTCACCTACTGAGAAGGAGGCGAAGGGGAGCGTGACGGGGCGGGGCACACCAAGTAATGAAGCAGTAATGAAGGACCGCCCCAGGGTGTCCCACGGGTGGCTGCAGTTGCAATAATTTAGGCTGCGGTCAGGGTTGCTCTCCGTCTCCTCCCTGCGCCGCCAAGCCTTCTCCAAACGGGAGAAAGCACTCACTTATCCTTGAGAGATATCCCAAGCTTGGTGTAATATTCTTGAGTAACGTGCAGGACTTAATGGAGGAATTTCAGACTTCTTATTCACGATGTTGAAGTGCAGCTATTTTTACGTTCTGTAGAGAGCTCAGTTTGTATTCGTGAGTGCTTTGGGTTTTCGTTAGGGCTATTTTCCAAGGCCGGAGAGGCAAGTAGTTGGGTTTTCGTCTTTTCTTTCATTGATAGTGCATGTTCCTTTTTATACTATCAGTAAAATCGTGAAAACGCCCTTGAAAATCGTACTAGCTTTGACTACAGCCTGTTCAAAATCCTAGACATAAGATACCGAAACGTTTTTGGATATGAACCCTCCAGCTGGCGGCTCAGGCGAGGGGCAAGGCTGCGTGGCGTCTTAGTGAGTTGACGTGACTGGAACACTCGATTTTCCTGTGAAAGTGACTCCAAGTTCTGCTACTTCCGGTGACCGTTGAACCACATTCTGTGTCGGTCTTCTCTGAGAAAACTTCCAACACTCGTATTTTTAGCCATGAGAGCAAAAAAGTGGGCGA
>NC_087151.1:5547500-5562500 GCF_035594125.1 Scylla paramamosain | reverse complement strand
GTATGTGTGTCGTGTGTGTGTCGTGCGCGCGCGCGCGCGCGCGCGCGTGTGTGTGTGTGTGTGTGTGTGTGTGTGTGTGTGTGTGTGTGTGTGTGTTTGCAGGACAAGAATGTGCTAATGAAGTTAGGTATTCTGCGAGTGGAGGTTGCAAGAGAGAGAGAGAGAGAGAGAGAGAGAGAGAGAGAGAGAGAGAGAGAGAGAGAGAGAGAGAAGTGAAAGAAGCGTGAGATTGGGGAGAAAAAGCGACACACGCAAGCACGCACGCACGCAAACAAGAAACTCTGAGGGGGTCTTCTAACTCTTCTTGCGTGCGTGTTTCTGGTTTATAGGGGAGAGGAGGGGGCGTGGAGCGCGTGGGTGGCGAGGGTGGGTGTGGGATGGGAGAGAAAACAAGGGTAAAAAAGGAGAAAACGTGCAGAATTAAGTGAAGCAGCCAGACGCGCCTCTTGGGAACTGCGCGAACACTGTTGGTTATGAGCGTTTTGTGGAACTGTTTGTGGGTTTGCGCGTTTTCTTTCTTCACCTCGGCCTTCACTCGTGCACCTTTTTAAGAGCCCTCTTTGCAGCGTCTCTCTCTCTCTCTCTCTCTCTCTCTCTCTCTCTCTCTCTCTCTCTCTCTCTCTCTCTCTCTCTCTCTCTTTACAGTAGCGTTAGCAGAAGCAGATTGGCGAGTTTTGATGGACGAGGCGAGTTTCTCTTCTTCGTTTTCTCGTTTCTTGCTCTCGTCCGCTCCCTTTGTGTACTAGTGCCGCCTTACTTTTCCTGATCTCTTGCCAACCTCTGGGTATTCCTGCACTTACCTTTTCAATCTACTCCAGTACATTCACTGCTCTCTCTCTCTCTCTCTCTCTCTCTCTCTCTCTCTCTCTCTCTCTCTCTCTCTCTCTCTCTCTCTCTCTCTCTCTCTCTCTCTCTCTCTCTCTCCTTTTGTTTTCGTTTTTCATTCCCATCGTTTCTTTTATGCCCATTCATTGAGTCTCTCCTCTCTTTATCCCTCTCCTTATTGTTTACCGCCTCCTCTACCACGTCTTGCCAAATCTCCACTCATCAATCCACTCACTCCTGCCTCCTTAACCTCTCACACCTTCCTGCTCTCCCTTCCTACTTGTAACTTTCAGACGCGCGTTACAGCTGTCGCTTAATTAACGCGTAACGTGTGGTATGCGAACGTCCTGAGGTGATCAGGGGAGTACCGACCATCAAGTGCAGGGGTTTGCATGTTCCCCATCGCCCCCACGCTGCGCCCCGCTGCTCCCCCTCAGCGGGAGTGGCAGGGCAGGAGGAAGTTTTTACGCCGCCACACGGTCGGCTGCAGCTTCCCAGAATTGCCTGCCAATTATTCCTGCCGTTGGCTTCCTCCACCGTCGTCGTTTAAGTCACCAGTCATTATTCGAAGGAACGACGGAGACCGAGGCAAGTCAAGGCCGCTTACAACTGTGTTTGTTTACTTTAGCTCGGCGTGAAGTCATTGTCGCATTAAGAGGCGCCTCGCCTTGCATCCACCGCAGGCGCATTGAAGAACTCTGAGAGGGACATTCATATTTTTATATCCTGTGTTAGTGACTTTTTTTTTTTCTGTTTGTGTTACCAGGATGGCTGTTATGACTGAACAGCACCGCAGGGAGGCGTGGTGCGGTCTTTATCTGGTGCAAGTGCTCGGTGGTGCATGTGTAGAGAACTTATCACTGTTCTAAATACTTCATGGTGCTTCTAACTGGCTGACTTGCCCTAAAACAAGCGCACTGCTTCACTGTGTCACCCTGATTTCAGACAAACGAGAAATTCTTACACAAAACTACACAGTGTACTCACCAAGCCGCTGGTCCCACTCCGTCTCGCGGAAGGGACTGTCCTGCATCCTCGGCGTGGACATGGTGCTCTCTCGCCGCTCACTGCCCGCCGGCACCGCCACTTCACTTAGCACACAGACGACGAAGCTCCAGCACTCTCAGTAGTCACTCCTTAAGGGATACTGTGTGAGCAGCCTCGACCGTCTCACCACTTCATGCTGACTTCACTCGTTTCTCTGCAGCAAAAAGAGAACACTGTCACTCGCCGCTCGCACGCCGCTGTAATCCCGCCGTGTAGTGTATTCCCGAGGAGGCGTGCGGCGCGGCCCTCCCTAGCGGACGCGTGGCAGGGGAGTGAGTGAGGCGGCGTGGCGGCGGCGGGGCAGAGCCGAGACTACACCGCACTGGGGCCTCACACCGCCACCACTTCACCCTCACGGCCCCGCGCGCCTCTTCGCATACCCGACGACCAGCACACCTCGCATTCCCCTGACAGTGTGTGTGTGTGTGTGTGTGTGTGTGTGGTGCAGCATTAAGAACCCCCTTCCTTCCTGCCTCCCTTGTCTTTCGCCACACACACACACACACACACACACACACACACACACACACACACACACTAGACATAACCAAGCACGTCACATGAATACAGGTGTGACAATTGTACACACACACACACACACACACACACACACACACACACACACACACACACACACACACACACACACACACACACACACACACACACGGGCTTTGTTGGTTCATCGCCCGTATTTTTGTCTCGTCTGAAGGAATCCGCGAGGCGAGGAATTAGTCAGCGATATAATTAGTACGTCCGCAAGTTCCCGGGACGCTGCTCGAATACTCAACACTACATTCAGGAACCGATAACCATGTGTGTGTGTGTGTGTGTGTGTGTGTGTGTGTGTGTGTGTGTGTGTGTGTGTGTGTGTGTTTATGATTCAATGCACGCCACGAACTTCGCAATCGAAAAAAAAAAAATATTTGGAGTCAGATTTAAGAAGTGTGTGTTGATCTCAAGTGGTGCATGGGTCCGCGGTACTAGAAGGGAAAGGCAGAATGTTGGAGTGGCAGGGGAGGAGCGGCAGACTTGTGTATCACCCAAACAAACAGTACTGGCTGTGAGATGTGTCCGCCGCCGCCCTGCTGAGTTCATTTCTCTTTCTTGCACACGCAGAGAGAGAGAGAGAGAGAGAGAGAGAGAGAGAGAGAGAGAGAGAGAGAGAGAGAGAGAGAGAGAGAGAGCCCAGACACGCAAAGTAGAAATAGGGGCAGGAAGGGAAACGCCAAGAGGGAAGCGAGGCGTGAAATGACAGGATGGTTAAAAATCACTTGACGCGGATGGAAATTGTTACGTGAATAAAATGTCACTTCTGGGCGTAGGCAGACATCACTGTTTCGCGCGTGAACAAGAACGACTCTTGCGTGAATGAAAATTAACTTGCTACTTCGAAAATCCACGTAAAAAAGAGCGCACTGAAACACATCACTGCACTCCACAGCCTTGGTTTCCTCTTTTACCTGCCGGCTGGGCGGGTGGAAGGGTGGAGGGGAAGGACAGGTGGGAGCGAGGGAGGTGGAGGGGAGATGAAGGACTAGATGGATGCTGACGGGTTTTTGTAGAGCGGTAATGTGGAGGAAAAGTGGACATTATGGTGGTGGTGGTGGTGGTGGTGGTGGGGGTGATGGTGTGGGGAGGGGGTGATGATGGGGGTGGTTTCCTAAAGATACTGTGATGGGAGGGAGGAGGTGGGGGTGTTTAGGATGGTGGATGACCTTGAATGATTCCACCACCACCACTAACACCCACCATCACCACCCACCTTCTCCTCCTCCTCCTCCTCCTCCTCCTCCTCCTCCTCCTCCTCCTCCTCCTCCTCCTCCTCCTCCTCCTCCACCTCTCACCTTCACAGTGCAAGCATCACCACCCTTCCACCCCTTCCACTCTCCACCTTTACCAAGCATTCGACTCAACTCTACACCAGCATCACCACCACTACTAGCACCACCACCACCACCACCACCACCACCACCTCCACCACCACCCAGCACTACATTTTGATGCCAAGTGTGAGCGTATGTTTATTGTTGTGTGGGTATTTCAGTCTCACATTATTCACAGTGGCCACACCTGTTTACTTCTTCTACCACCACCACCACCACTACCATCACTAGCCTTGTATCATTAACTGTGTGTGTGTGTTGTGGGGGGTGGATGGGAGAGTTGGTGTGTAGGATAGCTCTCTCTCTCTCTCTCTCTCTCTCTCTCTCTCTCTCTCTCTCTCTCTCTCTCTCTCTCTCTCTCTCTCTCTCTCTCTCTCTCTCTCTCTCTCTCTCTCTCTGTACCACTGCTCTTCATCACACATTTGTACCGTGGATCACCACACACACACACACACACACACACACACACACACACACACACACACACACACACACACACACACACACTGTTCCCTTCTAGATTAGACTTACCTTTAGGATTAATGTTAAGTATTTCCCCACCCCCTCTGTACATTTTCAGTTTGTTAACTGCCTAAATAATAAACCGTTTATTATTATTATTATTATTATTATTATTATTATTATTATTATTATTATTATTATTATTATTATTATTATTATTATTATTATTACACACACACACACACACACACACACACACACACACACACACACACACACACACACACACACACACACACACACACACACACACACGTACAGCCTCTCAACACACCACACCTGGTCCCTTCCTTACCATCACCACCAGCATCACCACCACAAGCATCACCCACACCTGCTGTCCCCTTTTAACCCTTCATCTCGCCTTCCCCACATAACTGCTACACTTACGCACTCGCAACAATAGAAACACTTACAACAAACAGCTGAATAACACGTGACATGAGTATAACAGCATCCCATTCATTCATTCGCATCCCGAGCACACCATACTTCCTTCCACCACCACCACCACCACCACCACCACCACCACCACCACCACCACCACCACTACCACCACCACCATCATTATCCCTATTACACTCATTACAGCTCTTTGCTCTTGCCGCTCCCTAAGACCAGTACTCAAGAAACGCTTTGCTCTCTCTCTCTCTCTCTCTCTCTCTCTCTCTCTCTCTCTCTCTCTCTCTCTCTCTCTCTCTCTCTCTCTCTCTCTCTCTCTCTCTCTCTCTTCACGCTAAGTTTCAAAGGATTATTAGATTATTTGCCGGGTTCTCAAGAGTGTCTCTCCTGTTCACGAGACAGAAATTTTGTTAATATGTCACTGGAACCGTAAAAAAAAAAAACACCCTTAATTAATAGCCTGTGTCACTTCAACTACACCCTCTTGAAAGTAGTAGAGATGGTGTCAGTAGAGTTTCAGAATAAGGTCCTTAATCTCACAGCAGCACAGCACAACACAGCACAACACAGCACAACACGAAGACTTTCCTCTCTTCATTCATCCTCTTCCCCTAATTCCCCTTCATTTGTCTCCCTCCCCCTGTACTCTTCCTTCCCTTCCACTTCCTCTTCCCTTCACCATTCCCATGCCGTCCCTGCAGATTATCTCTTCTCTCTCTCTCTCTCTCTCTCTCTCTCTCTCTCTCTCTCTCTCTCTCTCTCTCTCTCTCTCTCTCTCTCTCTCTCTTTCATCACCATCTAATTTCCTTGTCGAACACAAAGGAACATCACCACTGTTGCCATTGTGATATGGTGTCATTGTATGGTGCAGGAATTATGAGAGAGAGAGAGAGAGAGAGAGAGAGAGAGAGAGAGAGAGAGAGAGAGAGAGAGAGAGAGAGAGAGAGAGAGAGGCAAACACAAGGAACAGCGTGTTTGCTCAGTGCTATAGCTTCCCGTCTCTCTCTCTCTCTCTCTCTCTCTCTCTCTCTCTCTCTCTCTCTCTCTCTCTCTCTCTCTCTCTCTCTCCTCGTCCTTGCTCCCTTCGCCCTTCTCACGTCTCTCTTGTCCTTTGCCGTGACCTCTGTAATCTCCACAGTACTCGGGTTTGGCAGCGATGCGCGATGGAGAGGCCGGGGGATCATAATGGCAATGGTTCCCAAAAGCAGCGTATCTGGACTGATCTGCATGGAAGGAAGGAATAAGCAAGGACGATAGGTCGCTTAGGGTTTTAGAAAGGAGATAGAGAACTGGAGAGACGGAGAGGCGATGGAGGAAGAGGAGGAGGAGGAAGAAGAGAAGCAAGTGAAGTAGAATAGGATAACTGGTTGGTGGAGAAGCAGCAGGAGAAGGAGAGGCAAAACTAGTAGCTAGAGGAGGAGGAGGAGGAGGAGGAGGAGTACTGACAGGTGAAAAAGGGGGACAACTTGCAGGTAATGTAGCAGAAGGAGGAGGAGGAGGAGGAGGAGGAGGAAGATGAAGAAGAAGAAGAAGAAGAATAGGAAGAAACGGAGAAGAAAAAGATAAAAAAAAAAACAGAAAAGAATGAATATGAGCAGTAAGATAACAATGACAACCTGCAGTTAGAGAAGAAGTTAGACAACAAGCAGAAGGCGTAGAGAGGGAGGGAGGGCGATGGAGGCAGGCAAAGGCGAGGCAGGGAAGGAGGACGAGACAGAGCAGGGCGAGGTAGGGACAGAGGTGCTCGAGGTGCTTCATTTAAGAGGTCATTGGCCGCTGGCACTTCAGGGGGTGGTTGGTGGAGAAGGGGGAGAGGGGAGAGGAGATGCGTGTAACAAAAAGTGGACTGCAGCAGGACGGCCCACACGAAGCCTAGGCAGGACGAGTGGGGCGAGTGTCCTGTGTGGGTGGGTGGATGGGTGGATGGGTGGGTGGGTGGGTGGGTGGATGTGTGGGTGAGTTGCATCGCTTCAAGTTTAAGGTTGTGTATTTTAGTGTTGGGTCTTTGTCTTTACTACGATAATTGAGAGTGACCAAATTTATATGCGTCTTTTATTTTCTCTTTTCCTCTAACTTTTTATTATTTTATTCCTCCTCCTCCACATCCTCCTCCTCCTCCTCCTCCTCCTCCTCCTCCTCCTCCTTCTCTTTCTCATCATCCTCCTCCTCCTCCTCCTTTCTGTCTCCGTGGCCTACTTCCCTTCCTTGGTATCATGATCTTGACCCTCTCTCTCTCTCTCTCTCTCTCTCTCTCTCTCTCTCTCTCTCTCTCTCTCTCTCTCTCTCTCTCTCTCTGTGTGTGTGTGTGTGTGTGTGTGTGTGTGTGCGCTGACATATAGTGAGTGCATGTGTCCTGGAGAAGATGGAGGTCCGTGGGTGGTGTGGAGAGAGAGAGAGAGAGAGAGAGAGGGCCAGGTCATTCTTATTATACTGTCAACGTCATCTGGTGTCCGGCGGTTGTCTTTACGTGTTGTCCCTTACGTGTACATTGTTTCCCTTCAGTGCATTGCGTCATAGTTCCCTTGAAGATGCCCCAAGGTTGTGTGCGCGTGTGTGTGTGTGTGTGTGTGTGTGAGTGGGTGGGTGTGTGTGGCGATACTGGCACCTCCGAGAAATGACCAAAAGGGGGGACAATGATAGGGAGGGAAGGGTAGGAGGAGGAGGAGGAGGTAGGAAGGGTCGAGGAGGTATTTACTGGCGAGGGAGTCAAGAGGTCGTTGAAATGTAGGACAGGAAATACATCATTGTACGTTTTGCAAGTGTGCTTTCCCGCAGCCTTCGGGCGGGTCGTAGAAAGCGCCGGACAGCTGACGAAGGCGGTGGTGGTGCTGGCCTGGGTGGGACTGGGCGTTTGGTGCGAGTGTCTTTGTGGATGCGGGCGTGAGTGTGGGTGTGGTACTGGGAGTGTGGGAGAAGAGAGAAAGGGCCGAGTGCTCCTCTTTCTTCTCCTCCTCCTCCTCCTCCTCCTCCTCCTTCTGTCAGGGTGTCCACAGCTTGCGTCGAAAATTAATGTCTCGTGCATCTTGTCCTTTGTGATTATGTTTTTTTTTTTCATCTCTCTCTCTCTCTCTCTCTCTCTCTCTCTCTCTCTCTCTCTCTCTCTCTCTCTCTCTCTGAGGAAGAACCGTCCTTGGTTCTTCCCTGCCCTGTCTCTCCACCTTTCACCTCCTCCTCCTCCTTCTCCTTCTCCTTCTCCTTCTCCTTCTCCTCCTCCTCCTCCTCCTCCTCCTCCTCCTCCTCCTCCTTGTCCTTCTCCTCCTCCTGCCATGCATCATGACTACTAATTGGTACCTCAGCCTTCGCCTCATTCTCCTTAAAAAACAAAATGATGCTTGGACTTGAGAGAATGAGTAACGAACACACACTCATACCTACTACATACTTATATACATACATACATACATACATACATACATACATACATATATCTGAATGTTTTTACTTACTTATACAAATTGAATTAATATGTTGAGTATAAATTTTCAAACCATAATTTTATTTCTTATTGACAGCGAAAGTTGTGTGTATGTGTGTGTGTGTGTGTGTGTGTGTGTGTGTTGGTTGTCCTTGTGTTGTGCTTTGCTACAATGTGTCATTATTTTCCCCGGGGCGGCGTTCATGATGATGCCTTTGTTGCGTGTTTCGTTACCCAGTGTCCTCATGCTGTGGTGCGCTGCGTGGGAGTGTGAGGCGGTGACGGAGTGGTGGGGGTGGTGATGGTGGTGGTGGCGGTGGTGGTGGTGGTTGTGGCCTTACATTGTTGTTTTATTGCCTGATTGAAGTTTTATAATCGTTATTATATGAGAAAAAAATATCCATGGTGTTTTTAAGCGGTGTGTGTGTGTGTGTGTGTGTGTGTGTGTGTGTGTGTGTGTGTATGTGTTAATTTCCTCTTTCGCCTCTTCATGTTCTTATCACTCCTCTTCTATTCTTGTCCGTTCTTTCCACTTTTGCCCTTTCCTCCTCCTCCTCCTCCTCCTCCTCCTCCTCCTCCTCCTCCTCCTCCTCCTCCTCCTCCCCCTCCTCCTCTACACTTTCTTCTACCCTCCCATCCCTTTCCCCTCCTTTCTCCCTTCCCCATTCTCTCTAACCGCCAGCCCCTCCTCTTCCCCACCTCCCCACCCCCCTCTTCATCCCTTCACCATGCCTCCTCTGTGAATCGTGCCCTGCGCCCACCACTGATGTCATCGCCCCCCGGAGAGCGGCGAGAGAGAGAGAGAGAGAGAGAGAGAGAGAGAGAGAGAGAGAGAGAGAGAGAGAGAGAGAGAGAGAGAGTGTGTCTATGTGTGTGTCGGTCTGTGTGTGTGTGTGTGTGTGTGTTTGTGTGTGTGTGAGAGAGTGAGTGTTTGGGGTAATGAAGGAAGTGAAGCATCGTCGCCTTCCTGTGCCTCAGGTGGCGGCGCTGGAGGTCGTCTGGGAGGTGAGGAAGGAACACACGTAAACTACTACATTTAATGAGTCGTGCTGTCGGTGCCAACACACACACACACACACACACACACACACACACACACACACACACACACATCAATGCCCTACTCATCAGTGGATTATCTCTAAACTTTCAATCATCTAGCGAAAAAAAAAAAAAAGAGAGAATAAGCGTCACAAACCACAACACAAGACACGATTGGTGTTATGTGTGCTATGCTGTGGTGAGAGAGAGAGAGAGAGAGAGAGAGAGAGAGAGAGAGAGAGAGAGAGAGAGAGAGAGAGAGAGAGAGAGAGAGAGAGAGAGAGAGAGAGAGAAAGAGAGACACACACACACACACACACACACACACACACACACACACACACACACACACACACACTGAAGGACAGCAGGAGCTTAACTCAAAAATCCTTCACACTATATGCAGGTAAGTATACACACACACACACACACACACACACACACACACACACACACACACACACACACACACACACACATACACACACATATTCCACCTCGCCAAACTTCTTATGCAAGTTTTTATTTCTGAATTCTTAAGTTAATGGTGAGCGGCGGTGCCTCGCGGCCCGGCGTCTCGGCGCGCCGCAGTCCTCTGCTGATATCCACGGACACCAAAACCGGAGAGCATAACTTGGATTCGTTTTGGTTTATGTCTGCGTGGATTTTTCTTTTTTTAATTGGTGTAACATTTAATGTCAGGTGAAGGTAATTCATGGAGGCGCTCCATTGTGGCGTGATTAACTCGACGTGAGGGGAGGAGGACGAAGGTTGAGACTGTGGCTCGCTGGGCTTCATGTAACTGTGATTATTGGGGCAAGAAGTAGCAACGATCAGAACAAATAAAGGGCAACAAGGCAATCTCGGTGCTGCGGATACCGTGTGTCAGTTGCTGGTTACTATAAGGGCAATGCCGCCGACTGCCGCTTTTAACGGGGTGTAAGGTCTAGACTGGGCGGGAGACTCGCCACCCTTTGCTAAGCTGCGCCTCAAAATAGCTATTCCTGAGGGTCGGGTTAGGCTTGGTGGTCCTCGCCTTGTGCCCTGGACTTAGCGATGACGCGGCTGCTTGTTTAGCTTTTGCTCCAGTCACGAAACTCGCCGTGATGTCACTGCGCTCACATTTGGTTGCAGCAGCAGAGACGCAAACAGATTTAGTGTTTTGACGACCGCTTTGCCGAAGTGTTGGTGGGGAGGAGAGGGGGAGGGTGAGGCAGACCACAACTTCCTCATCCGTCAGTCTCCTGACTTCCCCGCACCACAACAGTAGATCACCTAAAAAATCCATGAGCCGGTGGTGCGAATGTGTAAGAACAGTGAATGGTGAGGCAATGCTCTTGCTTTCTTCATGTGAAGTCTGACTTATTTCAGTGGATGAAGGTCACAGACGAAGAGCAACTCGTGGATGTATGCCTTGATGATAGTCTCGAGGAAGTGCCCGTGAAGCACTACTGGCGAGCCGCGACTGACAGCTAACAATAGTGTGACCAGTCATCGTGTGTGTGTGTGTGTGTGTGTGTGTGTGTGTGTGCTTAGTCACGGTCTGTGGCCACCACCAGCCCTCCCAAACACAACATGGTTGGCCCTGATCCTCAGTCATTAAGCGATAACAGCCTCTAGCTACAGCGATGCCTCATCCCGGCTCCCGCTGCCGGCCACCTGTCGCCGTCGCTTCGCCCGCCGCCACTTCTGGCAGTGCGCGACTGAACGGCAGACGTCATAACACTGACATAGTCCCCTGCTCAAATGTTCCTCTGTAGGGAACACAAACGCCTCCTTATGGGGAACAGTGCGGGGGTTGGCGAGAATGAGGGAGCATCCGGAAAGGTGGTGGTGGTGGTGGTGGTAGTGGTAGTGATGGTGGTGGTCCCGTGACTCACACCATGACGTCACTTACCACTAAACGTCACTCACTACCAGCCACAGCACGGCAGTCCACCCGCGCTTCCTTGGGGATCATCTTCATTCGTGGCGTAACAATGACGTCACTTGTCGCGGATGACGCTCAGCGGTTACGTGCGACCCAAATTTGTTCAGATCGGAGCCTCATCAGGAAGCAGCCGCCCCTCGCGCTGCTTGGCCGTGAATGGGACACAAGGCCGCTGGGGCACCGTCACCGCCCGGGTACTAACGTCACGCTTGGACTGCCATGCCTGGACTTGCTTCACCTGCCTCAGCGCGCCGTCACGTCCGGTATAGAAATATTTACAGGTAAAAGTGCCGGAAACTTCACAGAGCTTTTTCCTGATGTTAGTCTCCGACGAAAAACACCGGGATGGAAGAAAGGGAAGAGACCACAGGGTTGGGAGAAGGAGGCGGGAAGGGGAGAGAGGAGGCTGTTGTCCGTGTGTTTGAGATAGTCAGACGTGGACCGCTGGGACGAGACGAGAGGGAAGACATCCGTTTAAAACCATAAATGATCCAATGATCGCTGAGAGAGAGAGAGAGAGAGAGAGAGAGAGAGAGAGAGTATCTTTTACCGGGGCTTAGTATACCTGTAAATGCAAATGAAGCAAGGCCTCGGTGCTTCACGGGGGTGTTGGCAGCAGTGGGTGTGTTACGAACAGTGAAGAAGGAAACCAGTAACCCAGACAATTACGTACAGAAGAAAGTTGACTTGTGGCAAGCAGACTACACGAGACAATCTTGTTGCACCATTTCTCAACCTGCCGAGACCAGACGACCCTCACTGACCGGCCCGTGTGAGGGAAGGAGTTGCTGGTTCGTGCAGTGCGAGTCTGTCCAGTGGTGGCGACCGGGACCATCCACTCTGCTCAGCGTTCTTGGGTTTCGATCAGTTCAGAAGCTGCGTCTGTGCGATAGAGGGATGCAAATAGCCATGTATGTCTCCTGTCTATTAACATTTATAACTGAGGGGTCCGGTACAGCTGATTTCGTTATATATTAAGAAAGTCGCAAGTCTTATCAAATGCTCTTTGCGTCGTTCGTCCGTACACATTGCATCGGGTATCTGAAGACGCAGGCAGATAGTCTGGATGAAGGCAATATCTTTCCCAAAGCACAATAATTATCGCGTATGGCGAGACGCAGGGACGAGGAGGCGCTGCAGGAGGGGGCGAGGGGGTGGCGGAGTGGGACGAGGAAAAGGGAGGGTGATGGGTCTTATTTATGAACTTTTTTTTGTCCGCGGAACGAAGCAGCATCCTACCCTGAGGAGTCAAGGTCAGCGCGCGGCGGGGCGGGGCGGGCGGTCATTGGGAAGTGAGTGGAGGCACCGCTGGCTACTCATCTTGTCCCCTGTAATCCTGCGTCAAGCCACTGGAAGGAATGCTAATGTGCCGCGTCCTCCCTGTTTCACGATTTGAAAGGGCAAAGACAAAAAGAATTAGGAACCTTTTGCTCTTTTTGGCCTGGGAATAATTATGTTTGGGAAGATGACCCATTGATTTATAGCGGCGGTGAATGAAGTGTTTGGCCAGCGGGGAGATGGTTTGACTTTCCCGGGAACAGGTTTAGTAGAAGAGGCCGGGGAGGAGCGGAAGAAGGGGTGCCGCGGGAAGACCGATACGGCTGAGTCCTGAGAAAGAGAGAGAGAGAGAGAGAGAGAGAGAGAGAGAGAGAGAGAGAGAGTAGTTCCGGAGCACTCAGAAGTAATGGTGAAAGAAATCCTAGGCTTCAAGGGCGACATGTCTTGCGATAACGGGGAGCCAAAAGCTGAGGTGACGTCAGGAAGCCGCGACTACTGAGCTTTGAGACTCTGGGCGCCGCTTGAATGAACGCTGAGGGAACTGACACGAGGGAGAGAGAGAGAGAGAGAGAGAGAGAGAGAGAGAGAGAGAGAGAGAGAGAGAGAGAGAGAGAGAGACTATTTAGGGAGGGGTCTGCATAATGTTTCCTTTAAATCTACGTAGGTTCAGTGAACTGTTGATACAAAACATGACGTGGGACAAGGAAGAGAAGGGTGGAGAGAGAGAGAGAGAGAGAGAGAGAGAGAGAGAGAGAGAGAGAGAGAGAGAGAGAGAGAGAGAGGGAGGCGGGAGACAGAGAGCCATTAGACAAGAACGAGGAGAAAGGAGGGAGAGAGAAAAAAAAAAAGTAAACAAGTGATGAAAGGACACATCTGGCATCTACGAAAGAGGAGAGAAAGGGAAGGATGGATAGGAGATGAAAGGAATGATATACCACACAGGGACTAACAGAGATGACGTTCCGAACCTGACATGCTCCCATCGCCCCTTCCCACCCCGGCAAAAAATATCCTTCACCCATACGTAATATATATCCTAATTCACCCACATCAGGACTCCCTTCCTCCGTATAAGCCTCTTCAGGTCGTCCCCACTCTCCAGCCCCTCGCCCCTAAGAACTGGGGTATTCTACGTTCCTCCTTCAGCCACCTGCCAGTCGTCCATCTGCGTGTGATTAGTGGCGGTACTTTCACTGTCGTGTTTGCTCTGCTGGGAGTGAACTACTGGAGGCTTAGTGTCGAGTTTTTTAAAGTAATGTTTGGGATGACAGAGATACGTTGATGGATGAATGGGTGGCTGGATAGACTGATAGATGATTAATTGACTGACTGACTGATAAATTGATTGATTGATTGGTAAGTAGAATATGAAGTTATACTATTTATCTTTTGGACTGACAAAGATAGATAGATAGATAGATAGATATAGGTAGTTATATTATTTGCTTGATTGATTTATTGATTGATAAATAGAATATGAGGTTCTACTCTCTCTCTCTCTCTCTCTCTCTCTCTCTCTCTCTCAGGTGGTAAACGCGGCTGCGGTACAAAACTTTAAAAAAAAAGTTATATGAATTTATGGATGAAGCTGATTCTTGGTAAACAGGAGCCTCCTTGTATAGGCCGACAAGGTTTTAACAGACTCGTTATAATTTTATGCTCTCTCTCTCTCTCTCTCTCTCTCTCTCTCTCTCTCTCTCTCTCTCTCTCTCTCTCTCTCTCTCTCTCCGCAGAAAGTCATGATAAACTGTTTTTTCGGTTCACATAAACATCCCAAACATTTTTACGTGATTCATCTTAATAAACTTGATCCATGAAAAGTGTAGACTACCTTTTAGGATCTTTGATGGAAGACTGATTGGCGAAACGCATCAAGATATTACTGGAACCGTACTTAAGGTAATTAGACGAAAGCCCTGTTTACATCATTCGTAAACATCGTAGTGGAAACGAGACAGTGAATATTCTGAAGTACACCAGGTGATGATAATGATACATAATACGATTTCAAATGCTGCTATGTAATAATTTGTAAACCCAAAGAATGCTTCAAGGCGCCGTAGCTCGAGGGAGTGAAGCACGCGAATCTGTTTCAATTTGTTACGCGCCTTCATAAAACGAACATGAGACAGTAGATGTACAATTACCTTTGGCATGAAGTTTTTTACATTGTACCTACTGAATTTTGGGACTAATGAAGGCTCTAGAATACATGAGTGATTCAAATATTCTAAAATTTGATACTCGTACACGAAACGAAGCGCGTTCATTCAGCCATAGTTGGTCACAGTGCGGGCCAGTAGTGCGGCAGCCGAGGAAGGAAGGGACATTACCGCGACCAGCCTTCAAAACCACCAGCAGGCATTATTTACCAAAACACGCGTGCCAGTAAGTCCCTGCGGTGCACCACGCGTCGCTATACCAGGATGTGGCGTGCATCTGCGGCGCGGCACCAGGCCGGACCCGCATCACCACTTTCAACCCGCCGACAGCCGCCTGCCGCCCGCCATTCAAAGGTAAATAAGCCTGTACGGGAATTCAGCACGGGGCCATTAGTTAGGCTAGGGTTGCATAAAGGGGTAGGCGTTTGCGACACATGCCAACTGTAAATCATGGAGTGTATTCCGATTCATGGTTTTCAAGGCCTTTTCAGC
>NC_087151.1:5470000-5542500 GCF_035594125.1 Scylla paramamosain | reverse complement strand
ATTATAGGCTCGTACCCTCTTACTTTAAAGTTTCCCTACACTCATACCACCGTCCACCCTTGTATTCTTTGGCACCCATCCCACCCACTTCTCTCTTACCTCACGCCCACTTCGAGGCCACTGCCCCGCCTCGCACACACACACACACACACACACACACACACACACACACACACACACACACACACACACACACACACAGTCATCTCCGCCCATACACGGACATTCCAGACGAGCATCCATTCCGCCCACGTGCCGCCCACCTCGTCCACCTGTTACTTACACCCGCCTGACCGCTTCCTACACGTGGTGGGCGGCCAGTGGGCGGGGACGACGCAGGCGGGCGATAAGACAGCGCTTACGATCTCTCTCTCTCTCTCTCTCTCTCTCTCTCTCTCTCTCTCTCTCTCTCTCTCTCTCTCTCTCTCTCTCTCTCTCTCTCTCTCTGTCTGCATACAGGTAAGCACCTCCTCAAGCAGATTTAAAAGTCCTCGTGCAAGCTAATTATATATGATCTTCCCTGTGTGTGTGTGTGTGTGTGTGTGTGTGTGTGTGTGTGTGTGTGTGTGTGTGGTTTACGCAGGCGAGTTGGTGAGGGCGTAACTTTCTTTCCCCCCCCCAAGTCCCTTCACCTTCCCCTTCCCCCAACAGGTCTCATCTCTGCCCCCCACCTATGAAGACCCCGATCCCTGCCCCCATGACCCCTCCCCCCGTGATCAGCTGGTGTTCAAGGACCGGCCACCTGCCCTTATTTGATCCCATGGCTGTCACCTGCACCACCTGTGTCACCTTTTCCTTTCTCTTGTGGCTAACCTAACCTCCCTCTCTTGACCAGCTGGCCGCTCAATTACCTACCTCAATCAAAAGATCATTCCCTCCCTCCCGCCCTTCCTCCCCTTCCCTTCCCTTCCTTTCCACTGTAATAGCCACACTCCCTCTCTCGCCTCCCTGCCTCCCTTTCCCCTCATCTCCCTGTTACTTCCCATTACTCCTGCACCATCTGTCCCTATAATTTTGCTTCACCTGTCACAGTTCGTTTTTTTTCTGTCTTCTTACAACATCTGTCGTTTACACCTGCTGTCGTCACATGTCCCTGTCCTTCCACTTCTCTGCCACAAGCTATTCCAGTCCCTCCCTCCACATCTTCCCTCTCCACACGCGCGCACACAACCAGCTGTTCCTACCACATAAGGGATTTCCAGTTCCTCTCTTAATCAACCATGTGTGTGTGGAAGTTGATTCAATATAACGTGCGGATCGTAATCTACAGTCTGGTCTTCGTTCACCTCGAGCCCGCGGATTTTTGTGAACGTCTTGTGCTTGTTGCTTCACACGCGTCTTTTGGGTTTGGTCTGACAGCTGTATCTTTGCCTCGTACGTTATCCTGCTTTGATCTCCCCACCTGCGTCACACCTCATCCATATCTCGTGTTCGTGTGTGTGTGTGTTTGTGTGTGTGCGTGTGGTTTACTCCTTTCATCCTCTCTCTCTCTCTCTCTCTCTCTCTCTCTCTCTGGGTCTCGGGGGCACAGAAGGGCACAGTCGTGTCACGTGATACACCTCCGCGCGAGCACTCGTATCGTGTGTTTAGAAAGGGAGCGACGGGGCGTGAGGGGAGAGAAAAGGAGCGAAGTTGGGGTAGACTATTGCGTCTTTCTTTCAATATGTTGCAGTGCTTGGTGGTGGCAATTATTTCGCTTTCGTGCTACAAAGTTTCTCGTGTGATAAAGGCTCGGATTTTAAACGCTGTGTTCTTTTATCGTAACTATTTTTGAAGGCAACAGAGGTGATCAGTTTTATTCTCGTGGGTGTTTTTCTGTCATTAGAATCATGAAAACTTATTTGAAAACTCTCATATATTCCATTAGAACATGTTGAAGATAACCGAGATAAGGCACTGAAACGTTGAAGAATATAAACCATAGTTACTCTGAGCCTAATTATGTAATGTATTAGATGTATACTGCTATTTGTCAGTTTTTTTTTTAATGGCGTGTACCATCAAAACAAATACATTAATGACCGTAAACTTGCATGACACGTGGGAACAAGGCACTAGATAATGTGATTTGCATCTCGTGGTAAGAAGGTAGGGAAGGAAAAGAAGGCAGACTGTTTTAGGGATGTCAATTAAAAGGGATGAATGAGTAATTCCTGCATTAGCAAAATCAACAAAATACTACCAGTCATGTATAACGGGACCGTAGGAAGGTCGATATGTGTAGATTACAAGACAAGAAGAACAGCCATGAAAATAGTGGCACAAGAGAACAAGGTCAGTTTTAGAGACCGTGACAATTGGAGATACTCAGCTAAAGAAATTCCTTGGAGTGGCATCTGACTCCACCCGCTTTAGAGGAGGTTTGCGAGTGGGGTCACGCCACACTTACGAGCTGTACTCCAAACATGGGTAACGATAGTGCCAGCGTCTGGGAGGAGAGGCTTATTGTCTGAGACGATACAAAGCGGCGGACCACAATAGCTGAAATATACACTCTCAAGGCCAGTTTGTTAACAATGGACACGTTAAGTGATAGGTAGGCCGTGCTGTCCTGCATCACGCTATATTTCATCAGGTATATCTAACCCTTTGATGGCCGTGTCTTCCCTCCAAGCTTAATAAAATCGTCTGTTGCAAGTGCACAGTAATACATCGAAAGGCGTCTAACAGCAAAAGGAGTGATGGAGTAGGTCATGTATTTTAGTCTTTATATTATCATTTGTTCAGTAAAGTCTTGACGGATTAGGTGAATTTACTCATATAACAGATTTCGTCATTAGTGGTCAAAGAGTGTAATGTGAAACACTGCCTTGCATGCGAATGTTGAGTTCAGAATGAGGTTAATTTAGAGCAATATTTGTATTAAAGGCCGCACGGTTAAGAAGTGAGGAAGTTAAAAGACCAAAAGAGTGAAGGATCTCACTGCCCCTTTTAGAAAAATAAACGTCACTTCAATTTTTAGAATCTCAGTGGACTCTTGCGGATTATGTAAATACGTAGTCTTCTAAGTCAGAATTGCAAGAAACTATACATTTCTAAACCGATAATTTAGCTGGACCTAATGCGTATCTTTTATTCTAATAGAGCACCCATCAAAGCTAATAACATCTAATCTGTGTCTAAATAAGAGTACAAGAAGGCTATCAGATTCAGAGCGTTGATGGATCAAAGTATTAAGCAACTCAGCTCTCTGATATTGACAGTTTGTTCAGAGGGTCGTGTGTCAAACGTCACTGAGAAGCATGACTCAACAACAGCCAGAAGAGAGTGGCCTGGAGAACGAGTAAGAGGAGTGAGAGTGACAAGTCTAGGCCAGCTGGCGGAAAATTCTGAAGGGCGAGGGTATGAAAGAAAGTTATTTGTCTCCGGGTATGAATGACACGACAACCTTCGGATAAAAAAATGAATGCGAGTAAAAAAGATGGAATAAAAATTGACAACCTCAGACATTTTATACAAGTAACAGATATTATGAAGCCCGGGGTAGAAATAGCTCCACAAATAGCAGCTTAGATCCAAAACCACAAATGTTACGAAAAATTCAATGAAAGTTGAAGTTATCAAGGCACATAATTGTCACTCTCAAGAATGTTTTGGTTCCTTCTTCACACTGGAACTCCGATACGTGACTATTCAACATCTTTACATTGTTCATAACTTGCAGGTATATGTATAGGATGCGCGCGTACAATCGTGGTCAGAAGTCAAATAACCTGCACTCACTTCCTCTCTATTTAGCGTTTTCCCTCGGTCCTTAAAACTCTGCTCTGCTAACTGTGCTCTTACAAAGTCTGACCACTGACAAGTAAGCAGGTAGGAGAACTCAAGAATGAAGAAAATACTAAACATTGGGAGTGAGCATGGAATGTTACTCAACTTTTGACCACGACTGAACGATACGGTATTATGGAACACTTTTGTCTCCAGAGATCAGGATGAAGTTGTCTCCTGCCATTGTGACATGAAGATGAACTGAGAGAAGGAAATGGCAAGGGAAGTGTAGGCGATAAACCCTGAGCAATCCGCGGCTCCACCCCGTGCGTGTCGCCCCGGGAATGTTGTCATCACACCGGCAACAGTCTCCACACCGGATCCCGCGCACCGGTGTGATCAGACAAGGCAGTAAAAGAATCGTCCTCTCCACGTAAGGACCTTCGTCAGCACCCCAGTGATGCTAGTGTTCCCACATCTTTGGCGGAGCGAGCTGGGCGGGGCAAGTCGAGGATGGGAGAGCAGTTGGTGAGAGATGGGTATGCGCCATGCGGCGATAACATGCACAGTTTGGGATTTGGGCGGGACACACCTGACATTTCACCACCGGCTGTCTCCGCCCCGCTTGCTGCGCTTGGTGACAGTTTGTACTCTGTCCTGTCAGGTGTATGTGTGGCTGACAGGTGTGTGGGGGCGATGCGGGAGCGTGTATGCTGCGGGGATGTGACAGGTGGTGTGTGGGTCAGCAGTGTGTCGTGCACCTGCTGCTTCAGACACCGATCCTGTGCCTTAAAAAATGCTCCCGATGTCCCCTACCATTTGAATAACTTACGTGAGGTTGTCTCCTCCTCATGCCACGCCTTCTGCTAGTCAACGAGTCCCCTGCAGGCTCAGGCCGACGATTAGTTTAGCTATGAGCGGAGGAGCACCGTCCGTCCCCACCGACACCACCACTTTCACTGTGCCCGGGCCTCCGCCATTCCGAGGGGGCGGCAGAGGTGGGGGGTCAAGGTAGCGGGCTCAGGTTATACCAACAAACGAACATACGCTCATCTCACATGCCCTCATTTGCCCTCATTCCCGGCCACGGTGACGCTGCTTCCTGATGTCGTCGTCGTGCACCTGTGTGTAGGGCGTGGCTGGACGTGGGGCGCGTACCGGGCCAGATGTAGGAGGCACGGGCTGCCCACACCTCAGCGTACCTTTTGGGACATCTCTGAATGGAAAGGAGCGTTCACTGGCTCTCTCTGTGACCTATTGACTTTTCCTTGATACCAGCATTAATGAACCTTGTTTCATTAATCAGTCTGGAGGGCATGCCCGCATAGTGTGTGTGTGTGTGTGTGTGTGTGTGTGTGTGTGTGTGTGTATGTGCGCGCGCGTCCTTCCCTTACCTACCCCGCCCACGAGGTTTGGACGTCATACAAAGAGGAGGAAAAAGATTTCAACCTCCGTCTCAAGGGTGAAAAAAGAAGCATTTCCTCAAAGGTACCACTCAGTCCGGTTCCAGATGGCGTTGCTCATCATTCCGAGAGGAGTGGAAGTGGGCTGTAAGGAGGGCGAAGTTCAGGGGCGAGGAACCTCATGTTGTCAGGGAAAGGTAGCGAGATGAAACCTGCGAGATCAAACCAGCGACACGCTTGAAACGCGAGAGGGCAAAGCAACCACCCCGCTACCGCAGCGATTATTATCTATCGAGGCAGCAGTTCACTCCCTCCTGCTCCTCGCATCTTCTGTCCACACACACGCACACGCACACACGTATATTACAGGTCATCTACATTGATCTGTGTCATAAACAGGAAGGTTCTCAAGCATGTGAGATTCTATCAGGTTTTTTTTTTTTTTATTAGCGTGTCGTGGTCAATTATTTGCTTGCGAGGAAAGTTCCTGTCGCACGTTTTATTAACAACAGCGACAGTTCGTGCCAGAACACACACACACACACACACACACACACACACACACACACACACACACACACACACACACACGCACACACACACACACACACCCTCACACACACACACACACACACACACACACACACACACACACACACACACACACACACACACACACACACGCACACACACACACACACACCCTCACACACACACACACACACACACACACACACCCTCACCCTCACACACACACACACACACACACACACCCCCCCTCACCCTCACATACACCCTCACCCTCACACACACCCTCACCCTCACACACACACACACACACACACACACACACACACACACACACACACCGTTGTTTCTTTAAGCCAGAGCAGTGAGTTTGTTTTGCGGGCACAGAGTCCGTCCCGATATAGCTGCTGCTGCGAGGGCCACTGACTCCTTCCTCCCCTGGTGGCAGCAGCACGCCCGGCAGGGAGGGGCCGGCCAGAGGACACGGAAGAAACAAGGTGTGTTGGGTATGACAGAGAAAATAAAAATGGAAGTTATAGTGTTGTTTGACTGTTAAATTTGAATGTTGATCTCGTGTCCCACATTTTTTAGTTCTGAGTAAAGGCCTTGTTGCAGTATGATGCTTTTAGTTGTTTGATAGATTCATTAATGTCCTGCAGGCTTTTTGGTGCAAAGAATTCGACATAGTTCTCGTTAACACTTGATTTTTTTTTTTTCGTTTGAGTTATGAGGACCGAGTCGTCATATATTAAACAGTCGCAGTGCCCATATTTACAGAAACAACACTGGTGGGGCACCGTAAACACGACCCTTCCTCATTGCTGCTGCTACTCAGCGCCGCTTTGTGAGGAGTGAATTCATTTACTGGTCGTACATCTGAATATTTTATCATAGTTGACGAAAAGTATGACATGTGAAATGCATTAATTTTATAATAGCTTTTGCAGTCATTCAGCACTATAGATTCTAGATATCTAAATATAGATAATATCCTAACTCCTTGAACATCTATTATTAGTCAGAATAAATGAATATACAATTTTACTAACTACAGATTTTTCTAACACCAAAAGAAACTATCTTAAAAGCCTCTAATGGTACCCAGATAATGAAACTGAAGTGAAGGTAGTGAAGGGCTTCAGATTTTGTCGAGGCAGAGGTGTGAACCCCGTGAGTTGTGACGGAGGGCAGTCACGTCGTGGCTTCTCTCCATCAAGTTTGGGGATTCGCTTTCCGAGGATCATTACGATATTTTACGTCTAGTTTGTCTCATCTCCGGATTAATAATACTCTATTGAAGATTTTATGAGCAGAGCAGTTATTTTCGTTTATCCACAGTCGAATCAGGTTACACTTCCGATATATGGTTATAGGACATTTCTGCGTCTTTTTCTCGAACTGTATTTTGAAAATGACAGGCTGTTTGCTGCAATGTTTCGGTGTCTTATTGCAACTATGTTTAACACTTATAACAGGCTCTTGTAGAAATTATAGGGCTTTTCAAGAGCGTGTCCATGATTCTAGTGATAGTGTAGCAAGGATTGTGCCTCGTCAATGGGAGAAACACGTATGGGAACCCGATTAATCACTGGTGTGGCTTGTAAAAATAGTTTCTTCATAGGCAAACTGTTAAAAAAATTTTCTTAAACTTTTTTGAAAATCCCGACGACCAATTTTAGCCTTATTATTATTATCATTATTATTATTATTATTATTATTTCATATTTAAAGCGGAAATGTTTAGGCAAATTCTAGACCACTGACACCTTAGACATGGCGGTGGCTACAGGTACACAGCATGATGAAAATTTTGTCCCATCAGAGATCCAGAAGTCGCCGAAAAATTACCAGTGCAGTTTGCTAATGAGGATGACGAAATAGTCCTTCAGAGGCTCCAACACATTTAACAATACGGGCACACATTGTTAGGAAGGAATGATTGCAAATGGTCTACATGACGTACAACTCGTCCTTACCCTTGGCTCTTCTGACACGCATTTCCTTTTTTTTATGTAGGCCATGGGATTCTGTCTAAAAGTTGGAAATGACACCCATGGATAGTAAATGATTAAGCCAATTCTCGGTGCCTCACACATTTCTTGGAGCCTCAGAGGTCAGAACGGCCGGATGTCGCCTCGTCCCTCCTGGCTGCCTGACTCACTGCTCCTGGTAGCGCGCGCGGCCGAGCTAAAAATACCAGCAAGACTACACCCACCCAACTCTCAGAAGTAATGGTCACGTAATATTAATGAAGCAGAACAGTTGCGTGGGATGTTACGAGTGTTCCTACATAACATATTAAGTTACTATTTAGTTATGAAACACAATCTTCTATTAAAATATTTAAATACTATTGTTTCCGGTTTTCAAAGACTGGCCAGTGAGGATTCTCTCTCTCTCTCTCTCTCTCTCTCTCTCTCTCTCTCTCTCTCTCTCTCTCTACCATGCTTGCTGCCTTTAGTGTTAGGATCAGCAACCAGGGTAGAACAAGAAATAACGGGTTCAAGCTTGAAAAATATAGGTTTAGGAAGGAGATAGGAAAAAATTGGTTCACAAATAGAGTGGTAGATGAGTGGAACGGACTCAGTAATCATGTTGTTAGTGCTAGGACTTTAGAGAGCTTTAAGAGAAGATTAGACAGGTTTATGGATGGGGATAATAGATGGAAATAGGTAGGTATATTTCATACAGGGACTGCCACGTGTAAGCCTGGTCGCTTCTTGCAGCTTCCCTTATTTCTTATGTTCTTATGTTCTTACGTTCACGAAGAGAAAACTAGAAACGCGGGACCACTCTTACAAGTTTCCTGGTCTCGTTTCATATAGCTCTTTTTTACAGCCTCCTTAGTGTTTACTGGAGTTGTCTAGAGTGTTCTCGTGGTTGCAGTGGTATTTAAATAAGGATTCTGCATCAGCGACGGGGAAAACATCCATGAGAATCCAACTAATAGCCTGTTGCTCTTGAAAATAGTCGTTATGACGGAAGAAAGCGTTTCAGAATACAGGCTCTGAATCATACCTATGACGATGATAACTCCAAGGCTCGTATTTCAAAATACATCATTCTTATATAGCTGTCCAAAAGCCACACAAATGAGTTGGGTCTCTCTCTCTCTCTCTCTCTCTCTCTCTCTCTCTCTCTCTCTCTCTCTCTCTCTCTCTCTCTCTCTCTCTCTCTCTCTCTCTCATCGACGGTGCAGAATCCTTTTCAACCATCACTAGATTCTAGAAAAAAAAAGTCCTTGAAAATCCCAGCAACTCCCACGAGAGGCAGTTGATTAGGTGCTCTATTAATTGAACATTGCGGTTCCCGAATCAAGAGACAATATGATAAATAAGACTCAGATCTGTGAATGAGGAAATACGAGGCTACCTACATAGTTGCAGGCGTGCTCGTCCTATTTGTGTGTGTGTGTGGGTAAGGGGTGGGGGCGGCGCGTTTTAGACGATGGTCTCCGGTATGTGCATAAACATATATCAAATTATTTAACATATAGGGATGTAAAGAATTGTAGGTTTTTATTACCATATCGTAACGTTCCACCCTCTTCATCGTGAATACCATCATGGCAGATATCACGCCACGCAGCGGCTGGCTAGGCGCCTTTACCCTGCTGGAAAATTGTAGAGGCTGGAGATAACTACTTGTGTCTTACGGTGATGAATGGTTTTTTTTTTTATGTAGCAGGGTCACTGGCCAAGGGCAACAAAAATCCAATAATAAAGAAAAAAAAAGAAGCCCACTGAGACGCCAGTCCCAGAAAAGGGTCCAAAGCGGTAGTCAAAAATTGAAGCATAAGTGCCTTGAAAACTCCCTCTTGAAGGAATTTAAGACATAGAAAGGTGGAAATACAGAAGCAGGCAGGGAGTTCCAGAGTTTACCAGAGAAAGGGATGAATGACTGAAAATACTAGTTACTAGTTAAGCATTAGAGAGGTGGACAGAATAGGAGTGAAAGAAGAAAGTCTTGTGCAGCGAGGCCGCGGGAGGAGGGGAGGCATGCAGTTAGCAAGATCAGAAGAGCAGTTAACATGAAAATAGCGGTAGAAGACAGCTAGAGATGCAACATTGCGGCGATGAGAGAGAGGCTGAAGACAGTCAGTTAGAGGAGAGGAGTTGATGAGGCGAAAAGCTTTTGATTTCACTCTGTCTAGAAGAGCGGTATGAGTGGAAACTCCCGGCCATGTGAAGCATACTCCATACATGGACGGATAAGGCCCTTGTACAGAGTTAACAGCTAGGGGGGGTGAGAAAAACTGGCAGAGACGTCTCAGAACACCTAACTCATAGAAGCTGTTTTAGCTAGAGATAAGATGTGAAGTTTCCAGTTCAGATTATATGTGAAGGACTGACCTCCGTGTAGAAGAGGGGAACAAATAAGTGTCATTGAAGAAGAGGGGATAGTTGTCTGGAAGGTTATGTCGGGTTGATAGATGGAGAAATTGAGTTTTTGAGGTATTGAACAATACCAAGTTGGCTCTTCCCCAATCAGAAATTTTAGAAAGATCAGAAGTCAGGCGTTCTCTGGCTTCCCTGCGTGAAATGTTTACTTCCTGAAGTGTTGGACGTCTATGAAAAGACGAAGTGCAGGGTGGTATCATCAGCGTAGGAGTGGATAGGACAAGAAGTATGGTTTAGAAGATCATTAATGAATAATAAGAAGAGAGTGGGTGACAGAACCCTGAGGAACATCACTGTCAATAGGTTTAGGAAAAAGAACAGTGACCGTCTACTACCGCAGCAATAGAAAGGTCAGAAAGGAAACTTGAGGTGAAGTTACAGAGAAGAATAAAAGCTGTAGGAGGCTAGTTTGGAAATCAAAACTTTGTGCCAGACTCTTTTGATATGTCCAAGGCAACAGCAAAAATTTCACCAACATCTCTAAAAGAGGATGACAAGACTCAGTAAGAAAAGCCAAAAGATCACCAGTAGAGCGGCTTTGACAGAACCCATACTGACGAGAAAAAGAGTGATGAATGTACGCCTCTGTGCCAGACACTATCACCTCTGTTATGTGTTTGGCACACACAGACAGGTCTCTGACACGGAAACAGTAGTCATTCCAAGGAAAATCATCAAAATACCTCCTCAGGTCCCCCAACTAGCAGAGGCAAAACGCCAGAGGCACCTTCTCTTAGGAGGATCCTGAGGAGGGATTGGAGCGATAGGACAAGATACAGATATGAGATTGTGATTGGAGGAGCCCAACGGAGAAGAGAGGGTGACAGCATAAGCAGAAGGAATAGAGGTCAGGAAAAGGTCAAGAATGTTAGACGTATCTCCAGGACGGTCAGGAATACGAGTAGGGTGTTGCACCAGTTGCTCCAGGCCGTGGAGGATAGCAAAGTTGAAGGCTATTTCACCAGGATGGTCAGTGAAGGGAGTGGAAATCCAAAGTTGGTGGTGAACATTGAAGTATCCAAGGTCTCTGGAGGTCTCTGCAAAAGGGGAGGGAGTCAGAGGAGTTAGGTGAGAAGTATACAGCACAGATAAATTTAGTTTGAGAGTGACTCTGTAGTTGTAGCCAGATGGTGGGGAAACTCAGAAGATTCAGGAGCGTAGGCACGAGAGCAGGTTAAGTCGTTGCGCACATAAATGCAACATCCAGCTTTTGGATTGAAAATGAGGATAGAGAAAGTAGGAGGGAACAGAAAAGGGGCTACTGTCAGTTGCCTCAGACACCTGTGTTTCAGTGAGGAAAAGATGAGGTTTAGAAAAGGAGAGGTGGTGTTTTACTTGCTCATTTTACATTGAATGTTCTTGTTTCACAGAATATCACAATTAAGCAGTAAATTTTCAGCTGTGTAAAGTGTTTCTTGTATTCGCAGCTTTCACTGTTACCGAGGGACTCAAGAGCTCTGCTACTTCCGAAAAATGATAAAGATACTAGAAGGTTGCTTGACTACAACACCATGAATCTGCAGGTGCAATGACGCAGTCATTAGGTATGTAAAATTATTTTCGAGTTTCAATAACAAATGGTCACTGGAGAACTTTTGAGGATGGCATGTGTGCATAGGCACTACAGTGAAGCCACTAACTTGACATTTTAAAAGTTTTCAGTCTTTAATTCTCCTTTCCTGTTATCTTTTCTTATTAATGATAAAAAAAAAAAAATAGGAGTCTGAGGAAATTTAAGTATAACCACTGAAGTTCTGCAATAATATCTGTTGTTGTGGCTGCAGTGAGAGTGCCCCTTGATGTAGTGGAGACCTTCATCAGCTGCTTTGTATATGAGTAGTTGTCCTCTACTGATTAAAGCTGGTATTACACACAGTACTTTTAAAAAGCTACCAGAGTAGTACTGACCAGTGAAAAGGAAAATTGGAAAGCAACAAAAAGCAAAGCTTTTCAGAGGTAGCATAAAATTCTAGCAAGGAAGACTACAGTCTCCCATGTCTACAACAGTTGAGAGAATGGGAACACACTCAATAAGTTGTAACAAGGCACAATAAAAGACAGAACTAAACAATTGCACCAGTAAGGCTTTTATTTCTTAAGCATTCTACTAAGATAACAAGCTTGGCTGACTATATCACTGTTTATGAATTACACAAGGCACTTTCAGATGTATAAAAATAGTTGGTGAATACTTTCCACACTTTAACTGTTATATAAAAAAAAAAAAACTATACTAACTGAACTGCTCCAATCCCAGACACAACTTGTATTTCCGCATCACACACTTAAGATATCAGGTAGACTAGATCCTTATCAGCTGAAGCATGATTGAAGACATTTCCTTTCAATAATTTAATTAATGCTATTAATGCTGGAATAAATTTCCAAATTCCAGTATGAACCAAATTACTTAATATACAAATAATCACCATTCTTAAAAATATATAATTTGATGAATTCAGAGTATAAAAAAAGATACACACCAGGACACAAATTTAGGGATTACATTACAAGATTTATGGATCAAACTCATATAAATTGTGTTCATGTAACAATAAATAATGTTCAGAAACAGGGTAACACTCCCTTGCCTCACACACTCCACAGCCAACTTTATGCTTAGACATCATCACTCTCCAATTCTCGGAAATGCATTATGGTTTAAATGCTGTCATGCCATACATTCTACCAGCAGAGGTAGCAACTCTTCCATACAGTGATCCATCTCCACCATACAGTAGTACCCATTAATTCAGTACATCTTCAAAGAGGTACAGTAAGTCCAGCATTATCTAACCACCAGAGATCAGAAGCTGCACAAGACGAGCTATCAACTTTTAGAAACTAATTATATTCAAATTGACAATGTCTGTTCTCAGTCAAATACTCTATAGTTAAAATGCTTTCGTGGGAACTTCCTATAATACCAACTGAATTCTTATAGTACCAATGAACTTCTTTGGCTTCAGCATTGATATGAATATATTTTTAAATAATAAAACACAGATGGAGATGTTTTAAATTCTAATGTACTTATGTACAACTACATAGACAATATTTTCTTAAATTCTAATGAAAGACACAAATGTCCATTAACATAAAAAATTTCATCACATTCTAATACTTTTGAGTACAAATATAAAAATTTTATTGACAGAAAACCTGTCAAGACAACTTAGTTTGAATTTCTAATCACATATATGGAATTTTGTGATTTCCTTTGAAAGCATTTTCCCTGTATTTTTATTTATTTATTTTTTTGCTCCAGCACTGAGTATGACTGTAAGGTTACTTTCATGTATTCCTTTGAAGATTCTAATATGTCTACAAAGTGACTCTCTGCTAGTCGAGTGTAACTCCATTTCATAGCACATGTAAATATCTGTGTAAGCAAAGGAGAATATATTGTAACTGATGCATGTACCACTAAATTTCCCATGATATTTGGAAAAACATTGCACAAGACGGAGCATTATAATTAGATCTGAGATCCAGAGATCCTTCACCCGAGAAAAATGCAAACAACTGCAACAACAATGGATTGTGTGACATGATGGAATAACGTTCATGTAAACCTAAGCCAAGGAGAACATCTATCCTTAGCTGTTCAAAGTGAAAAATTTGTTTTTCCTAATTTTAATGCTGAGAGATATCAAAAGGTACATATGCTTGCTTAAAGGCAGGAAATTATGACAGAAGTACTGTGGATGTTGAAAAATAAGGGGCCAATCAGATTTAGGTCTTGAGATGCATGATTATCATGAAAGGTTAGGTATGACCCCCACTGCCTACTAACACTCTAAAATTTTCTTTTTCCCTTTCTTAAACAGAAATCCCATCATCCTTGCCAGTAATAACACTCAAGCACACAGGAATGCAGGTGCACACCACTGTGAAAAACGTAAGGTAGGTTCTGCTGATTTTATGTTGATAGCAGACCTTGAAGGATGAGAGTACAGGCAAGCTTCTCAATACCAGGTTACACAGATTATGAATACTTAAAAAAATTCCAGTCATCTGAGTCATTCACTTCATTTGCTTTAAAGCAATGATCCAAGAATCCATATGCTGCTGGCTGATGTAAAAAAAAGCCAACCATGATCACATGTTTCCTCAAGCAACATTAGTTGATGTTTACTGGTTAAAATCTAACAATATTTATTTTGTTTATTCCATTTGATATTTTTCACAGACTAAACCATAATCATCATGATCATTCCCTCGTACTTAAGACTAACACACTCCCATGTTGTGAAAGACCATAAATAATTATGTAATGATAGTCATCTCCATTCCACAAATACATAAGGTCCTTGACATAACAGGAATGACCATGAGAACTATGTTTAAGAAATTAATTAAACTAAAGGTTTATGAATCTGGAGGAAAGGCAGCCAGTGAAAGCTGAAACTCACTGCTAACCTCATGATGCCAGAATGGAAGACATCACTCATAGGGGATCTTAATCAATTGCATGGTATATTAACTAGGTATGAAAATAATATTAAGGAGGAAATAGTTTCAGAATATGCAAGAACAATATTATTATTAATAAGAAAATGTAAGCTTCTGGTATTGAGAGATCTCATTGAATATGTTTACTAAAATATCACTAACATAAACATGCAGACATTTCAAGTTATGGCTGGATTAAAATAATATAAATACACACACATACTGAAGCACCTCAAAGGAAGTTCTGGAAAGATAATCTTTGTTGGTTCAGTGATATCTGCTGTAAATAAGTTACCCTAGATCCTCATTACATAAGAGGGATGTATTCTGTATCACTGACACTTATGTGAAAACATATGTGAATAATTTAAATGGAGAAACTAGTTTGTTGAGGGTTTCCTAA
This sequence comes from Scylla paramamosain, assembly GCF_035594125.1. Lineage (NCBI taxonomy): Eukaryota > Metazoa > Arthropoda > Malacostraca > Decapoda > Portunidae > Scylla > Scylla paramamosain. Next base: position 5,527,600 of record NC_087151.1, on the reverse strand, counting down.
ATTTGTTTGATCAAATTCATTCAAATTTTCACCCCCAAAAATAGAGATGTGTTTCATTCTTATAATCCCATCTGAGAATATGTTTTTCTATTTTTACTTGCCAAAAACATAAAATGTTTTTTGTATATATGATAAATTAAATATTTGTTTTTAAAGTAGGTGTCCAACTTCACATAGTTGTAATACACATTAGTTTGTGTTGTTGGCAAAATAATTACATTATATTTTTGGCAGATGCAAGTGTATGCTGGACAACTTTCAGTTATGAAAGTCTGAGCTCTTTAAGCCCTAATGTTAACCTGAATTCAAGTCTGATTGCATCTGCAGTCAGTATGACAATTTATTACTATTGTGTGGTCTCTTCTAGCTGAGGACTCACTATATGCAATGGGATTCTCTAGTAACTCTTAGTGAGCAGAACACATCAGGATTGGTATTTTATAAACCTCATAAGTCATTTACATCATGAATTGATATTCTACTTATTTTATAAAAATACTTCCTTGTCCAGTTATTTTGAGTCCTTTTTTTAAAAATATTCAATGACAATATCAACTTGAATGAATTCAAATTTCTCTTGAGATATTAATTAAGTGTAGAAATTGGTCCAGCAAAATTGTGAATTCTGTCAGGAGATTTATATAATGAGGATTTAATGTAGCTTAATTTTTTTTTTTTTTTTCATATTTTAGCATTCATACTTTGTTAAGCTTTCATATCAATACTGTTTCACATCGAGGTTTTACAAACTAATGTCATGAATGAGAGTAACCTTTACAGTCAAAGGTTGCATACATGCCCATAGGGTTGCTTACATGACACAGGAATGAATACTACTGAGGCTGTAAACATAAATTTTGTTGTTGCATATATCATTATTAGTTCCTTAAAACTACAATATAAAAGTAACAAGCACAACATAAAGAACATCTTTTGTATATAATAAAAACCATGCAACCGGGCTATATATAGTATACCTAAAGCAATATCTATAAACAATGCAGATTGGTTTTGTTGCTCAAGCAAATCCCCTTGTTTTCATTGATCCAATGAAATGTTCTTTGTTGCCCAAACACTTTATTGCTTGTGCTATGGTTCCTGTTTCTTAAAGATAGATGGATTTATATCAAGGGTTTTGTATTTATATTAATTCCTGTATATTTGACTGTACAGAATCAAGTGTATTCTGTTTATCTTATTTGTCAATGTACATTGACAAAAAATATTTTACAAGTACATCACAGGGATACTTCTTATAGTCACAAAAAACAATTAATGTAATATCTTGATGCAATACTGTTTTCATAACAAGATTGTCTTCGGGCTAATGTATCTCAGCTGCAAAGTAAATTGAGATAGATATAATTTCAATGAACAACTACCTTTGCAATGATTCTCTGCCCCTTCACCAACTTACCCCAGCCCAATGGGGGAAGCTAACAGCACCATTGATTGTTAATTGTCTATTTATTGGTAATCACTTTTTGTGTAGGGAATATTGCTTTACTGAAATATTAGAGTACTTTAATTATCATCTACATTATGTGATTGATGTACTTAAAAAGGAACACTGATCACATATGAGTAAGATGATAAGACTTAAGCTAATAATGATACAGAGAGAATACCAACTTGTTAAAATAATTAACACTGGCAATCACTACAAGTATAATATCAATCAGCTACCCAGTCATCAGATGATCCACTCATTGGAAGGACTGACAATAGCACACACATGCTTGTGTGCACACACACACACACACACACACACACACACACACACACACACACACACACACACACTCACTTTTTTACAGTATGTGTTATAGCTGACACTTACCATATACAAAGTGTTCTTTTATTGTCAGCTATTTATTTGTCTTTTGATGGCATCAACATTGTTCCAATATTAAATAGGTTATACTTGTTTTCCCACTGAATAGGTTAGCTTCAGAATGTGGTGACAGCACTATTAAACCATTACTTTAAAGCAAAATTGTATTTTCTACTTGATTGTGGTATCATGAATCATGCAAAATAGCTGTTAAGACTGACAACTAAACTCCACTGATGAAGGCACTGCCTGAATCATTCAGACGGATCAAACATTCTCCACACTGCACTAAGTACTGAGAGCATATAAATTTAACATAAAGCTATGCTGCAATAAATAGTTAAAATAATCAAGTTCCTCTAACAAGATTAATGGTTTGAATTTCATTGTATTTTCTGGAAGATGCACAATTAAACTGCATTCGAAGTAGGTATTCAAAAATACCAAGCAGCATTAGGATGGAGTAGGTGATGTGGCAGGGGCTGCTGCTGCCAAAGCTGCCTGAAGTCTGGCAACAATCTCAGGCTCCAAACTCTGCACTAATGAGTTGAACTGCTCAGAGAAGTCACGACTTGCACTACTAACCAGTTCTTGAATCAGTTTGTTTGTTTCTGTTGAAAAAAGAAAAGAAAAAATTACATGCATAGAAACTTGTGGGGAGGGGAATGTATAAACAAAAAAAAACTAAAGGGGGGAAGAGGGGTGGGGAATGTAAACAATGTAAACAGATTACTTTGAATTTAATGGAAAGATTGGAAAGCCTAAGGTATATGAGTGTAGTGGTACTGACAATATTGCATGGGGACTGAAATATGAACATGGGCCAAGATCAGATCAGCAAGGATGGGGATGAGTTTAATATGATGCAATTATGGTAAAACAGCTCTGTTGTTAGGGTTTAGTACTGGCACCTTCACCTATATAATGTGCAACAGATGCTTGCAGTGTGGTACCTACAATGAAGACTGGGCCTCAAAACTGTTTGGCAAACCACTTCTGATGTTTATATAAGGAGGAAGTAGTACATTCTTTGGAGTAAGCAGCGTCCTATACTGTATGTTTAGCTAAGCGCAGCTCTCTTTCATTTGTCACTCACTAAACAAAATTTCACAGTTTAACCCTGAAACATTACCCTGAAACAAACATCTTTTCCTGGTAGATCCATTTAGAACAAGGATTTTTAGATAAAATTACTTCCTGGAAGATCCATTTAGAACAAGGATTTTTAGATAAAATTACTTGTGTCAATTTTCTTGATACTTTACCTAGAATCCTAACTAGGTAAAGAAATAACAAGTGCCTATCCTTCTCCTTTGCAAGGTGTTATTGTCCAAAAAATTTTGTTTTAGCTCAGCCAGGAGTAGAGGTTGAATTACAATACTATGAAATGAACCACAAGCATGGTGGCCAGTGTGTGTGTGTTTGGCTAGACATGGCACTGGCTTCAGCTTTTATGCCAGCAGCTCTAACTTGCCTCCATCTACCCTTCCCACATCTCAAAAGAAATATTATTCCATTGTGCCCTACAAGTTACAAAAATATGATTCCATGTTTTAGGAGTGGAAGACACTGGTTAGTATTTATTTACACTTAGCCATGCATCAGGATGGGGCAAATCATGGTTAGTATTTATTTACACTTAGCCATGCATCAGGATGGGGCAAATCATGGTTAGTATTTATTTACACCTAGCCATGCATCAGGATGAGGCAAATCACTTAAGTATGTTGATCATCTTTGCTGTGTGTTTACTAGCAGAGAAAAGTGATTGGGCTCAGCTTTGTAGCCAAATCATGTTCAAATATTCCACCCCAGTTTGTTTTGATTTGAATTAAGGCAGGAAATCCTATCACATATATATGCACACCCATCAGTCCCTAGAGCCATGCAACTTTGTGTAACCCATTGTTTAAGGGTTAATCTGGAGAGGGAGAGCGAACTGAGACATAGTGTTGGCATGACATGAGTATGTGCAGTCTGTCTGGACAGTATCCACTATTTTCAAGTATCATAAGACCCTGCCTTGATGGAGTTTGGCAGTCCACCAGAATAGATCTTACCTTGTATATGTACACTTCCATAGAGTTACTATCCACTTTAAGATGCGACAATGAAGTATGTGTACTGTGTGTTAGTCATCTACAATGACTAAGGGTAGGACAAAGTAATACATGTTAGGGATTGTAATCTTGCTTGAAAATACCAAATAAACTGTGGACTGTGCATTAATACTTACTATCATCTGCCTGTTTAGTGGAGTATACAAGGGCAGCCAGACGCAGCACAGGCACCAGGTTTTGAGCAAGTATTGGGTATTGCCCTTGATACAACTTGAGGAAACATTCAAAAACTGTTGAATTTTCTTCAAAGTCTTCTCGCAAAGGCAAACATCCCAGGACAACAGGAAACACCTGCATGTCAATATCAGTTATAGAGATCAGTCATGTAGATTTGAAACCTTGAGTTGTATATTATACAGGATAAGCATACATTTTAGTTAAGGCAAAAATTTTCAGATCACATTTACATTATGTACAAAGTGAAAATAAGTTGTAGGCCTTGTTCTGGTTATTTTGATCTCTGGCATGAGATGTTAATCATGAATACATGTTTATTGATTTTAGTTTTTCTGAAGGATGTTGGGATTGTAAAAAAAAAAAAAAAATAGGAATAATCAGCTGCCCTGCCAAAGAGGGGCAAAAGGCTGCAAGGGAGGGTCTTGATCACCTTTGTGCACAATTACTAGTCACTGCCTTGATGTGATTTTGGCAACACTATAGAGTTCTTGCCTGATGCTTCAACAATGAAAATCGGTTTTTATTACACTTGCTCAGGGAAACATGCACATTTTTTATCAAGTGCCTCCACTCTAACCCCCTCCACAAATGAGTTGTGCACACACACATTCACATGCAGACTTTCCCTGATATCTGAGACAAGATGCAAAAATAAGGCTAATATAGTGAGTGACTGAGTCCTATAAATTAAGGTCCAATACTAAGAAAATATGTTGGCAAACTGGTCCAGTTACAATACACCACCTGGTCTAAGGTTAAAATTCTGCCACAAATACTAATATCCTAGGGAAGTGTGAGATTCTGTTCCTTTAGCTGTCTTGCTGTAAAGGTGGGATTTTCTTCTAAATGGCACCTTGTGTTAGCCAAAAAGTCATAACACTTATACTATAGAGAATCTCCTCAAACTTAAGAGACCAAGTGCAATATCATAATTTGATTTTATGCCAGTTTCCTGACATACTTCCTTAGTAATGGGCCTAAATTTGAAGTCAGTCACTTTCACTACATTAGCATTACTTTGGCATGTCTCAAACATCAGGGCAAATTTGCATATGGGTGTGTGTGTAACTCACAGGGGTAATAGTGGAGGCACTTGGTAAGTACATGCTTCTCTAAACAATGGACAGTACTTGGTGATCAAACTGCTGCAACCTGTTGCACATCAGGCTCACCAGATTTTAAACCATCTTAAAAACTTCCTCCAAGACAAGATACACTGCACACCACTTTACATCAAAAAATGTCTGACATCCCCAAGTCAATAATCACAATTTTCCATACCTGTTCTAATGGTACATTTCCTGGATTTGCAGTGATGAGTCTGGCAACTGCTCCACAGATGTTATCCAGGGCTCGCGGGAAAGATTCCTTGCTGAGGGCTGCTGACAATACTCCCAAGATGGCATGATAATGGCTGAGGATGGCTTCACCCCCTGGAAAGATCCATATTCTTCTGATATTGTGGATGCGAATGATAATATTATCAGTGAGGCAATGGTGAATAGTAGTTATGACTGGGTCAAATTTGTGGATGAGAATTAAAAAGCTCATGTACAGTAATGGCTGGATAAAAAAATCAAGTATGGCTGAATAAAGAAAAAAAAAAAGTATGGCTGATTAAAAAAAAAGTCTTATTTGAAGCAAAATTCAACCTGATGGTAACATTACTAAAATCCAAGGTGTAAAAATAACTTACTAGAAACTTTTTTATGCTGTGGACAGAATGAATACTGAAATCAATTTGGTGCATCCACAAGATTTAGTGTATCTAGCAAGGGAGATAGGTGTTAGTTAAGTGATGGCAACATGATACCTTAAGTTAAACAAGATGAAGTTAAACAAGATGATGATAAACAAGTGGGAAAGATATCTCTGGTGTAAGACATGAAAAAGAGGGAAAGGACAGTGGGTGGGATGACAGTGAGGGAGTGATACTAAACAAGTGGGAAAGATATCTCTGGTGTAAGACATGAAAAAGAGGGAAAGGACAGTGGGTGGGATGACAGTGAGGGAGTGATACTATGTACTGGTAAAAATCAGGTGCTGGGACAGGAAGAACCAATAAAAGCTCTTCTGCCAGGTACATTAATCAATTTGAAATATTTATAATAACCATATTCCCTTTCCTTTCCAATATTCCTGAAGCACTGCCTTCATAAAACTGATTTTATTAGAAGATAATTGCACATCTTGTCAGCAGGAACCAGAAGAAATGATGCTCAAGAGAAAGTTAAGCAATTTGTTTTAGTATATGGAACAAATTAAGTGCCATGAGACCCAAAATACTTTGGTATTACATCCTGGTTTATCTTTCAGACTGGAACTCGTTCTCAACTCAAAAATTTTTGAGACTGCCTTGCAACAGCTGTACCTTTAGGAGACATGTTGAATTGTGGAACATTTTTATGCTGTGCAATAATTGCACATTAGACTTAAAAGCAGAGATGCTACTCTGATAGTATATAGATTTTTCATGTTTGTGATGATAAACTTTCCTTTTAAAAGGAATGTGTTTATATTTTCTGTAACCCTGAAATATACAAAGCTATCTATACCGAGACACGAAACTCACCATGCTGACCAAGAACCCCAAGGCCATAAATGGCATTGGAACGGACTTCATCATCCTCATCGTAGGCACCTTGCTGAAAGAGTGGCAGCAACTGAGGCACAAATTTGCCACTCACTGTGCCTAGGGCCTCCACAGACTCTGCTAGTGTTCCCAGGCTGAAGGAACGCTCTGCAATGCTGCAGCTTGTTTTCTGTAGGTTTTATTATTATTGTTATTATTATTATTATTATTAAACAAAGCATTTAACTCTCATTATGAGTAAGATAATCATTGAATTATTACATGGCTTTCAGTGAAAGCAAAAGCTCCTTTATTATTGGATGGCCCATTTGCCCTAAATACATTTGAGAACCTATAACCTTCTCAGGAATATTATTATAAAGTGTGTCTTGCACAAAAAAGTATACATAACCTTGATAATATTCATTAAAAAGTTTTCCATACATTAATTCACCTGCAACACATTGGTTCCCAGTTCACATTGTTATTTCAAATCCATTTAGCCAGCCAATACTTTCCTCTCCTTTGTGCACAAATTATTCTCATGTCCTAAATAGTTTGTATTATTACTGGCTTTGATGTGAATGCACAATGTCTTTGTGTTTCAAAGTAATGTAAAATTCAGCAAAAGAGGAAGGTCACCCTGTGCACTGCACCTAACTGCCATGCATACACACTTACTGTTTTATTTGCAAAAAGTGGAAGCAGCTGAGCAAACTGAGTAGCAAATGCATCCTGGGTCATGGCTTTTCCTAAGCTAGGAACAACTTCTCCAGCATACTCAATTAGCATCTCATCATGTTCTGCTTCACCTTCATCTTCACTTCCAGCTTCATCTGCCATGTCTTGACACATAGTCTGAAAAAAGTTATTTGCATATTAGTGTAGGACTTTAGGTCTCCCCTAGAGAGAGAGAGAGAGAGAGAGAGATCCAGCTTCTTTAGCATATGAACAACAGTGACATATCTATCTCCTCTTCCTATCTTTAAATGGATGCATGAGTTTTCTAGTAATCTCACTACTTTACAAACAACTGACTAAATTGCACTACTTTAAAAACAAATGGCAAACAACTGACTAAATTGCACTACTTTAAAAACAAATGGCAATCATTATTTAAAAGTATTTTCCATTACCACATAGCTAAGTAAGCTGTATTTTTAAACAAATCTTCCAACTCATACAATATAAAGTCTAAACATTTCACTACATACCTTTTTCTCCATGACATCCCTGACACAGTTAATGATGGCTTCCAAGTGGCCCTGGGGCACCAGCACTGGAGCTCCCACCTCCTTCAGCACCTCAGCATAAGCTTCAAGGCAGGCCATTACAACTGACCTTTCTTCATCTGTGCGTATCAACTCGGACAACTTGGGAATAAATACTTGTATCCACTTCTTAAAGCCTGGAAAGTAACATTTTAATAAACATTAACTTGAGAACCTTACAAAAGTGTGTATTTGTTACCAATGGTGAAGAAGTCAACATATTTGACTGATAACTGAGAGGTCCTTGATTAAAATCTCAGGCTAGAGACAAATTAGGTTTGTCTACTTTAATAATAAAGCCTCTGTTCACTTCAAAAATAGAACAGATATGGAAATAAGCTGAACTGTAATCTTACAACCTGGATGAAAGATGAAAGGGAGAGCTAATAATCCTGTCCTGTGTGTGTGTGTCTATTTACCTAGTTGTGAAATGCAGGGCAAGAGCCACACCAGGCTTGTGCTGTCCCGTCTCCATATCAACTTTTATCTAGATTTTCTTTAAATTTATGAATTGTCTTCACACACACATTCTCATCCTTAAGTTCATTCCACACTGTTATACTTCTGTGGGGGAAGCTATGTTTCTTGATGTCTCTTCTGCAAACACTCCTCCTCAATTTCCTTCCATGTCCTCTTGTGTGTCTCGTATCTGGTATCAAGAGGTCTTCTCTGTCCAACTTTTCCATTCCTTCCAATATATATTGCTATCAAATCACCTCTTTCCCTCCTTTTTTTCTAGTGTAGTCAGGTCCAATCTCCTCAATCTTTCCTCATAACTATACTCTCTTAAGCTTGCAGGGATTTTAGTTACAGCTCTCTAGATTCTTTTCTAACTTTCTTGTATCCTTTTTCAAACTTGCCAACCACATTAATGCTGCATACTCCAATCTCAGACGTATCATCGTTGTTCAGTTTTTTTTATCATATCTTCATCAATATAGGAAACCGCTATCTTGATGTTTCTTAGCAGAATATATGTTTCTCCTATAATTTTGCTTATGTGCTTCCCAAATGATAAATTATCAATAATAATTACTCCTAGGTCTTTTTCTTCTGATCTTATAGAGATTTCCTCATTCCCTAAGTAATAGTTGCCAATTGGTCTTTTCACACTTTTTCCAAACCTCATCACACTACATTTTTTAGCATTAAACTCCATATTCCACCTCAATGACCATTCATTAATCTTAATTAAGTCCTGATTTAAAGCACTGCAATCCTCTTCATTTGTTACTTTCCTCAATCTTAGCATCATCAGCAAAAAGGTTCATGTAACTTTCTACACCTTCTGTCATATCATTTACATAAATTGCAAACATAATAGATGCAAGTATCGAACCTTGTGGGACTCCACTTATTACTGTTCTCCAGTTCGACCTACTGCCTTTAATTACTGTCCTCATTTCTCTGTTTGCCAAAAAGTCAGTCATCCACTTTAACAGTGATCCACTGAATCCTCCAATCTTTTCCAATTTTCATATTAGTCTTCTGTGTGGAACTTTATTGAATGCTTTTCTCAGATCTAACTATATGCAGTCAGCCCATCCATCTCTCTCTTGCTTTATATCTATTACTCTTGAGTAGAAACATCAAATTCGCGACACAAGATCTTCCTTTTCTGAACCCATACCGTTTCTCTGTTATCACCTTGTTGTCTTCTAGGTATTTCACCCATCTGTTCTTGATAATCTTTTCACAAATCTTCGCCACCACACTTGTGAGTGATACAGGTCTATAATTTAATGGATCTTCTTTACTTCCAGTCTTGTGGATTGGGGTAATATCCACCCGTTTCCAGTCTATGGGTACTCTACCTTTTACCAGGGTAGTGCTAATTATATTGTGCAATGCTGAGACTAATTGTGAGCTACACTCTTTTAAAATCCAACTGGAGACACCATCAGGACCCATTGCTTTCCTTACATCAAGGTCTTCCAACATATTCTTTACTTCATCTACTGATGTTTTAATCTCCTTTAGGTCGGTCCCTTTTTCTAACACTTTCCTCTCACCTCTGAAATAATTTTCCTTAGTAAACACAGAGTGGAAGTATCTGTTAAACACTTCAGCTACCTCTTCTGGGTCATCCACTGTCTCTTCTCCAGCTTTTACCGTACTTATTTCATCTTTACTCCATTAATTATAAAATAATTTTGGTTGGTCTTTACATTTCTCCACAATGTTCCTTTCAAAATTTTTCTGCTCATCTCTGCAAGTTTTGACATATTCGTTCCTCTTCCTTATATAAATGTTCCACAGGTCCAGTCTCTTGTTTTTCTTCCACTTGTTCCACGCTTTTTCTCTCTCCAATCTAGCTGTGAAAATCTCCTGCTGTGCCAATCCTTTTTGAAAAGGTTTTCTGCTGATCTTTTGGGTATCCATTTCTCTACTCCCTTATTATAAATGTCCAGGAAAGCTGTCCACTTTTCCTCTGTCTTCCTTTTGAATAACTATGTTCCAATTCACTTTACTGAAATACTTCCTAAGTTGTCCAAAGTTAGTCTTGCTGTAGTTTAGCCATTCTCTTCTCATACTGAGGTTATGATCCATAACTGAACAGAATCAGCACATGATAACTTTTTCCTATTGGGTTTATGTATTTAAGGTCTTCTACTATTTCTTGTTCCTTGAGCCTTGAAGGTGCTTCATTTCCCCTAAATCTTGTCATTTGTAACCCACTGTGTCACAAAATTTTCGATAGCCAGGTCTAGTAGCCTTTTCCCCCAATATGACTCACTGCCTTCTGTGGTCCAGTTCTCCCAAGATATCTCTTTACAGTTCAAGTCCCCCATCAGGAATATATCGTCATTTTCCTCAAGCAACTCTGCCAAACACGTCCTTGTGTCCTCAAGCATTTTCTTATATTCATCCTCTCTCCAAGAGTTGGAATAGAGGGGGAACATAAGTCACCACAATGTTACGGTATCTTTCAACATTGTCTTAAGCTTACTTTCAATACTTCTGCCTCCTCCATATGTGACAGATTCCACTAATAAATCCTTCCTAACTAGAAGCATCACACCTCCTCCCCATTTATTCTTTCTATTTCTCATCCAGAAGTTGTATTTTCTTTCACCAATATTTAATATATCCCCTTCACTTGCCAATTTAGTTTCAATGATTCCCATGATGTCCAGTTTCTCCTTTTTTAAATAATCTTCTAGTTCCAACACTGCTGACATTAGTCCATTTATGTTTGTGTATGCTATTTTTAGTCTTCCCCTTCCACATTTACTTCCCTCCTGTACCACTTTCTCAACCTCATGTCCATAACTCTCCAAAAGAACAGTTTTTTCTCCACCTCTGATAGTTTTCTGTTTTTTTTTATTTGCTTCTTTTCTTAGTTAATTTATAGTATCTCTCTCTTCTCTGGTTCTATCTTTTTTATCCATACTTGTTTGTATTCTTCCACCTTGGCCAGTTTCCAGGATTTACTCAGTGTTTCTTCAGCTGCCACTTGTGACCTAAACCTTATTTTCATAGGATGCTGTCCACCCTCAACATATCTACCCAATCTTTTAATTTCTTCAATCTCTCCAGTTAGCTCTTTTTCTTCTTGTAATGTCCCCGCTAATTTTTCCACACATATCTTTTCCTTCTTTTCTCTTTCAGTCCACTGAGGTGAACACTGTTCCTTCAGGCCAAATACCACAACAGTTTTTTTCTTATCTACAGTGTCTCTCACGAAGTTTTCTTTCTGTTTTATAACTTGAACAACTTTTTCTGTTAGCTTTGTGTCATTTGCCTTTGTTTGTTCCTCCACAATTTTCCTAAAATCGATCTTTTCTTCCTCTTGTTCTTTCTTCCAATTTTCCCGTTTTATGTTTTTAACTCTTCCACTCTGCCCTCATATTCCATTGCTTTCTTTTCATATACCGTTAGTTTTTTGTATAGATCATCGTATGCACCTTTCCACACCCCCTTCTCGATGATCAAAGTTTCCACCATCTTCTCCATCCTGTCAAATCTATCCTTCATTTCGGTTTCCAGTGTGATAATTCTCTTTCTCATCATTGCTTCCCCGACCCTTCGGTCTCTTCCCCGAATCTCAAGAAGTCTCTCTGTCTCACCTTCGGGACGGTCCCCATTGGTGTAAACAACATAGTGGGGACCGAAGTAGCCCCCTCTTCACCGCTCATTATAAAAAATTTAACTGCTTTCTACAAAACACTTTTGGAGACAGGACAGCAACGAATAGAACCAGTGTGAACTCCCACCTCTATATTTCCACTAGGGCAGCTCTCAGCGACGTAGATGGCTGGATTTTAGGAGTGCCTGTTTGCATTGACTTCTCTGTTCACCATGACTGTGTGTGTGTGTGTGTGTGTGTGTGTGTGTGTGTGTGTGTGTGTGTGTGTGTGTGTGTGTGTGTGTGTGTGTGTGTGTGTGTGTGTGTGTGTGTGTGTGTGTGTGTCCTATAACAGATAATAAATACACCACACAATGAAGCATAAACATGCAAGATATTTAATACATAATGAATAATAATAAATCAATAAAAATCAATCTTTGTTGAAAATGAGAAATTATTGAGAGATAGTTGCACTGAATTTGAAACCAAGTATTCCATCTTGCTCTAATCTGACTCACCTTCAGCAGCCTCAGGAGCAGAACTCTTAGAGAGGCTTATCACAAACTGAGCCATGGCATTAACTGCAGCTTGCCTTACATCTTCATTGGGATAGTTGAGCATCTTGTACACCTCCTCTCCACTCTTATCCATGTAAGGAAGAAAGGCATCTCTGAAATACGAGTCAAATTCAACATCAAACTTGTAAAATCAACAAGGGACACCTTCAAAATGATGTAATACAGCTACAGCAATGAAACAATAAAGATCAACACTTCCAGACCTTAAAATCACAGGAGTTGAAACTTCTGCAAATTTCACAGCAATAAGACAAGGTCTTTTAATCAAACTAATGAATGCAGATTCTATGCACAAAATTAAGTGAGATGACAGTCAAATTTGGCCTGTTCCTGTTAGTGTTAGAACCCTAATGATGTATAATATAATTGTATTTTAGCCTTTAGACTTTATCTGAACTTTGGATCTACTTCATTGTATCTAACATGTTACCAGCTTCAACTGACATAATTACTCCATAAACATAGACTTTCTCTGAACTTTGGATCTACTTCATTGTATCTAACATGTTACCAGCTTCAACTGATATAATTACTCCATAAACAATCAAGATTATAATGCATTGAAGCACTTTCATGTAAAATAAGTACATAAACCTTAAACTTGTGGTTTTAAAACAAAGCAAACTTAAAATGCTTTACATATACTCTTAAGTTTTAGTGGAAATTAATCTACCTTACTCCTCAAGGTACAGCTTGTCTTGCTCTAATGATGCATGTTATTGTGAGTCAAGAAAAATTCTTCATGATGCATGTTATTGTGAGTCAAGAAAAATTCTTCATAAACCAAAACACTCACCCGCAATGCAAAGACAGCTCTCGCAGAGCAACACACGTGTCTTCTTTCTCTTCTAAGAAAGCATTTTCTACAGAATACCCAGCTACATCTTCATCCTCAGTCTCTTCATTACCTAACAAGTCCACTTCACCTTCCTCCTCCTCCTCCGAGTCACTCAGTCCTTCAATGGTTGTGGGTAAGCCACCTTCATCATCTTTAAAGTGGGTCTGCCAAATGCAAAATGGAAGAGAGTTAGCTGGTATTCAAGGAAATATAATGAGAGAGAGAGAGAGAGAGAGAGAGAGAGAGAGAGAGAGAGAGAGAGAGAGAGAGAGAGAGAGAGAGAGAGAGAGAGAGAGAGAGAGAGAGAGAGAGAGAGAGAGAGAGAGAGAAAAAAAGCAAGAAAAAAAAAAGAAGTTAGGACCACATATACAAAGATATGACACTGACACAGGTGAAAAGCTGGCCTCCAAGTACTGGAAAAAGAGGCTTTCAAATGGGGACAACCCTGTTCATCCTCTCCTTCGTGTGATCACTTTAGTAACTACTCTCTACTTGAAGCTTGACAACAGTGTACAGCCAGCATTAGCCTTTTTTTGTCTGATTTCGAATTGTGACGATCTTAAGGGTAGAATTTACTGAACTAAGTATGTTTTAAGCAGAATACTTCAAGCCATAATAAAAATGGGGAATCTGATGATGAACAACAGATAGTGAATTTGTTTGATTAAAAAAGAAACAGCTGAAATACACAAAATGTGAGGGAGGTACACCCCACAGTAAACTTTGGACCTATACACTTAAGTAAGAGGTAACCAAATAAAATAAAATAAACAAATAAAGGAAAACGCATAAGCTAAACAAGTTACTGAAGTTAAGGATTTTCATTTAGCCACTCACCACAACTCCATCAGTACTCCTCAGAGACAGCATCATGCGGTCCATAATCTTTGGGAGGTGCACAGCCATTTCTCCCTTCATGACAGATGCTAGAGATGCAAACAACAAGTAGCAAGTCTTGCGAACATCTGGGTCATCCTTGCGTTCCATAAGCCCCAGGCCTAGGCTGACACAGTCGGGTGCATATACCAAGAAATTTTCAACACCCATGCATCTTGCAAGCTGACCAAGTGTGTCTGTGGATGAGTAATATATTTTCATCACAATTCCTATTCATCTGACAAAGAATATTGGATGGGAAAAAAATATATACACATGCTTATAGTTAGGTTAACCTGCATCCACCTTTTTCTCTGATGCTATTTTTTACTTGGAAAAAAAATCTCTTGCTTCTACTACATTGCCATTACCTAATCCTCTGCTATAATCCTTCTGAAACAATAATCCTTCAGTGCCAGAAGCACTGCCAAATTTTGTACTAGGAAAATTATTGATTAGAGCCTATATGCAGCAACCCTTGCTCACAGCACTTTCTCTTTTTCTCTGAATATAAATTATATTTTTCACTTGATTTTTTATTAATTGAAGGATGGGCAGATTTAACAGACTATTTAATTCTCAAAAGTAGCTCTTGCTGATTGGGCAACAGCTTCTGGGGGAGCAATTGTACATCCTCTATTTGCTCTCTCTTTTAAGAAATATTTCCTTAAATAAATAAGTCCCTTTCTTGAATGGAGCTTCCATCTTGATGCTGGGCAAGGGAATTAAATTTACAGTCCATGTTACTTGACCCATCCTTGTTGAATCACACATGGAAGTGTGCAGCAATGGATAATAATGTTGACATATGGCGTGATATTTATAAGAAGTATTTGTCACTAAATATATAGACATTTATGGTACTGTAAGGCCTAATTCGAGATTTAAATACTACAGATAAATTGAATCTGAAAATAGTAAATAGCTAATATGAGACGAGGGAAGTGTGTGCTGGCACATGTCTGGTAGGAAGGCAGCTCAGAGAAATTTCCATGACAGACAACACCCATATAATCTTGATATTGTAATAAGACCATTGGTGATCAGGACACAAGTCTAAATACTTCCTACTTGATTAAGGATTCAAATCCCACCTCTAAGTTATGGAGGAATTGTATACATCACTGCTGAGGTAATAAATTCATTCTCTCTCTCTCTCTCTTACACATGTAAACACACACACATGAACACACACATCCCACTACTATGCCAGTTGCCTTAACCTCAGATATACCTCATTCTTCTCAAATTCCTTTCGATCCTCTTCCTTTCTTTTCAGAAAAGATGCTTATCAAATTCTTCTGAAGATAATATTTATTTTCATTCATTTATCAAAGTAAGTTATAATACTCCACTGTACCTACTTTCACAACCTTGTGCTATATTTATCCCATATAGCTCCACCTATAATACTGCAATATCTTTCTTCTTCAGAAATGTTGGTGAACTGGTTACAATGAAAGAAACCTGTGATGTCTGGTGGTGCAGCCAATCAGACTGAATTCCCACACTGGATGATTATTACGAAGAATAAGTTTAGTTTAAAAATGGAGGCAAGGTGTACGGATGACTGTTGCTGGTCTCTCTAACTCTTATCAATTAAGTTGGTGTCATCTTTTCTCTTCCTAGGTATGTCTTGTAGGAGAAGAATATGTTAGGTTACTTTATGATCAATTAAGTGTGTCCTTGAGGGGGGATCCTAAGTCCCACTGCTAAGACAAAGTTCGGGTATTGTTCTTGGGATGGTCCAGAGAAGGAATCTCCCCTTTCCCTAATGTTTTAATTCTTTTTTCAAATATTCCTTACAAGTGGCTGTTTTTCTCTAGATTTTCCTGAGTCACATTTATCTTAAATTTTCACACAGTGAGAGCAATGAATGACACAAATAACTGTGCAGGCAAGCAACAAGAGTGATTGTGCATTATAGAGGTGAATGGAAAGCAACAGTGGTGAGTGCAAGAAAATAAAGCAGTCTTGTTGACCCCTGGGAAGAGGTCTAGGCATGCTTGATGAGGCCCTTTGAAGGACCCAGTTAGGGAGCAGGGCACTCCATAGGAAGTACCCCTGCATCTGCAAAGGTCTCAGGATTGGAATAGGTGCAAGGTAGAGAACAGTCTCATTATGAAGAGAAAAGGGTAAACTAGTGTATGCTGTTGGGCCTTGTTATGAAAGTATGTGGCCAGTTGTGCTATGCCTGAGCTCCTGGGGTGTAGTAGAGTGTTCTTTAACACTGATGGATAATGGGTGAAAATGGTAAAGACCAAAGTTAAAATAATATAATATATATATATATATATATATATATATATATATATATATATATATATATATATATATATATATATATATATATATATACAAATAAATTAATTAATATATAAACAGCAGAAATGAGTAATAAACTAAAGTAAATATTGACCCTTTCTTACAAACACTGTTCACTTTACACACAGGTGGTGACAGACTGACCCAGAAAGTTAGCCTCAAGCAACTAAATTCAATCCTGTATTTGCAGCAAGCGAATCTGTCCCTGCTACTAATCTTCTGTTGCCTGCTTAATGTGATAGAAATCCCATTGATGCTGGTCATGAGTACTTGTTCTGAGAAGAACCCTTTACAAAATATATATCTGCTTACCTAATGACTGCACCTGAAGGCTCATAGTTTCATCAGCTTGATCAACAGTGAGATAGCCTTTCAGCATCTCCACTATTTGTTGGAAGTATGGTGACATGTGCTCCTTAGCAGCATTAGCTGTATAGACAAAGAGCACTATTCTAGTTAGACACACATGTAAATGAAACAAATAATCATTTATTATAACTACCATTAATGCATATACGGATACACATGTACTGCTAAGGTGTTCTTAAACAAACTACTTTTCCTGTCAAAAACTTAGGAATGGCATGGGAATTTCAAAACAAATTTAGAACAGAATATGGCATGATGGCATTAGGGTAGAGGGAAACTATAAGTGGTCCACAGACAATGTGGGGTTGAGTGTATCTTGCGTACAGTTACTGTTAAGAGAAGGCAGAAAGGTAGTGACAACAGGACATGAATAACTAATTTTTGTTATATAGACTACCACAAAATCAGAAGTAGCGATGGACTCACCAGTGGCTCCAATAGCACTGATGGCCAGCTCCTTCATGTGGACAGAAGTCGGAGCAGCTAGTACAGCAAAGAGGCGTTCCATGAGGGCTGGCAGATGAGGCAAGAGCTCCCCTTCTAAGTTCTCACAAAAGACCTCCAGAGCATAAAACATGCGATCTACACCAGGGGGATCACTGCCTCCCTTACCTACAAGCACACAAATCTGAAAAAGTGCAAGACACACACTTTGTTATTATTAATATTAAAACTTTCTAACCATTACCAAGATAATGATATTTAGGCCCCTGTTTAGGATTATCATTCTTTTTAAAAGAAAGCTTTATTTATACTAGAATAATATAATAATATCAAGGGAGCTAGCATGTCAACAAATATACTAATACCAACAAGGAGAGGAAATTTGGAACAGTAATTCATTATCTTGAGTCACATTTTGAAACAACCTGAGCCAAAATTTTACAACAGAATGGGGCATGAGTTCATATTGCTAAAACTGTTAAAAAAATGGCTAGATAACTGTGAAGTTGACACCATAAAAGACTGTCCTGGTAATATACCTGATATTTTTCTAACTGAGAATTTATGGGCTGTAACTGAGGCTAGGTTACGAGACTGTGACACTTCCACACTCTCCAAGATAGAAAAAAGTTCCTCAAATGCTGGGCAGAATTCAAGCCTGAGACACTTCAAATTTTTGTTGATACTGTACCAAAATGTCTTAGAGAGGTCTTCAAGAAACAAGGAAATGCAATAAAATACTAAGTACTGGATGGAATTAAAATTTGATATTTTCTTCTGATCTTACAGGAAGTGTGGAACCAAAAACTATTGGCACAGTAACTTTTCATGCAGAATGTACATACTGAATTCACACATGTCACATGTAAGAAGATAAAGGATCACAGATATGGAACTTCTTTCCATACTAGCGACACTTCTTAAGTGTTGTTGTTAAGTACTATTGTTGGGCTTTAATTTTCATTGATTTACCTGTGTTAAGTAGTCAAACAACACTGGAAGCAAATCAGCATGGTACTTGCTGATGTCAGGCTGCAGATGCTCAGCAAACTGGCCCAAGGCAAACAATGCACTGTTGCGCACCAACTGTGAAAATAATTTCTAAATTATACAAATTGAACAATGCACAATATACTGCATTAGCATCTGTCTGCTCAATGCTAGTGTTTAGATGATGGAAAATTTTTTAAATTCACTAGGTTTGGATTGAATATTCTTTGCATATAAAGACAAGCTTGATTAAGTTTGTCTGAAACAATTAGCATCACATGCAAAATAATGTCATTAATACCAGCTCTCAACTCACCTGGTTTTCACTGGTAATGCCATGGCAAATGCACTGGAGGAGAGGATGGAGGTGTTTATGGCGCAGTGTGTCAGCGCAGCCCTCTGCCACCATGGCTAAAGCTAAGTAGGCTCCTTTAACCTAGAAAAAATAATAAATAAATATGTAAAAAATTAATATATTAATAAAGTAATTAACTAAACTTTACATGCAGGTTTTGAAATTCCTGATTCTCAGCTATTCATGATTCACATAGGTCATTTCAGTACCTGGTGAGGGTTTCCACTCTTAAGTGCTGGTTCTACTTGGGCCATCAGGCATGGAAGAAGCTTGTCTGGAGGGAGGTGAAGAGCACAGGCGTCCAGGGTCTGAGCAGCTGCATGCACGGGGTTGCCACCCTCTCCTTCCTCTCCGCCAAAGAATCCAAGGCATGAATCATCTTCACTCTCACTGCATGCAACATTGAACATTGCAGACACCAGTGGCACCACCAGCTTGTTTTTCAAGATGTACTGAAAAGTAAAGAGAAAAATAAAATAAAGAAAGACCTGTTTACATTTCTTCCATATTCTTGTACAGATTGACACTTTACTCCATTTTTATCTTTAGTTTGTATCTTTTTCTATCTTCTATTTTATCCATTAACCTTTCAACTGTTCATACATCCCCACACTCTATTTGCTTTGATAAAAAAGTAAATAGCCAGCCCTCCTCTTGTTCCTTTCAATGATAAGTATTTATAACTACCACAGCATTACAGTGCATAACCTAAACAAGTATAAATTCACACTTGCTATGCTCATGTAATTATTTTTCATTTTATTTTATTTTATTTTATTTTTTTGACTAAATTACTGACAGTATTACAATTCTATACAGAACTGCTTTGCTGTGATAATACCTAATCTATTTTTCCTTGAATGTTCCTGAAGCTATTGTATGTGACTTATCTCACCCTATCCAGTACAGCAGACCAGTTTACAATAATCAATTTTCTCACCTTTTTCTTGAGCCTTGTGATGTATCCAAGGAAGGTGATGGCCTTGACTCTTACAGTTTCTCCTAGATTCTTGTCTCCACTGATGTCAAGGCACAGCTGAATCACTGGTCGTAGATGAGGTACCAGAAGAGCAACCTGGGTCACATGAGAAACTCTTTTACTTCTCATAAACAGAAGTGGAGG
Organism: Scylla paramamosain; assembly: GCF_035594125.1. NCBI lineage: Eukaryota > Metazoa > Arthropoda > Malacostraca > Decapoda > Portunidae > Scylla > Scylla paramamosain. The sequence continues at coordinate 5,507,656 of NC_087151.1, read as the reverse complement.
GGCAATACAATCTCAGAATACTTGATGCAGGAAAAAACAGACAATCAGTTATTACTCACCTCACATTCTGCCAGTACATCAAAGAGTTCCATGGATTCAGCTGCCTGATCCTCATCCTGACTCAACAGTGCCTTGATGGCCACCAGCACCTTGGGAAGCAGTGCCTGAAACTCATTCTAAAAAAAAAAAATAAATAATAAATAAATAAATAAATAAATAAATAAATAAATAAATAAATAAATAAATAAATAAATAGATAAAATAAAAAAATAAATAAAAATAAGTAAATAATAAAAATAAAAAATGGAAAAATTGTTAAATCACACACACACACACACACACACACACACACACACAATATATATATATATATATATATATATATATATATATATATATATATATATATATATATATATATATATATATATATATATATATATAGTGTTGCATGGTCTCCAATAAGATGGGAAAACATTGTTAAAGTGCATAAGAAGACAGGATTAAAGGATTGGAGTATGCTAAGAGGAAATGCAAGGACACAAAAGGATGAGGAATCTTGTGTTATGGCTATCTCCTGGTAGGGAGTTCTCAAGAGCAGGCATCAAACTTATTCATTCTATCTTTTAATAATAAAATACACTTATGTTTCTTATAATCAAATCCTCATGCAAGATCTCTTTGTTCATACATCCATATTGGAGTGAAATTTCCATCAAAATTATCATAAACCTTCCTTTTATTTACTTTTGGTTCATTTAAATTTCCTTTACAATATATATGTTCTCTTTTATCTTCTTTCTTTCATTTACATAATCTGCAAGATAAAGCAAAACATGTGTACTGATTAGTTTTCATATAAATGGTTTACGGTTTCATATAATCGAACTTACCATGTTTTCTTGTCCTACAAGTGGAGCAAAGTTTGTGAGAGCCTGGATGGTATGGAAGGCAGCAGGTGATGTGGTGTCTTCTAAGGTAGCCGAAAAAAGATGGAGCAAGTGATGAAGGTGTGGCAACAGTTGGTCTCCAGCTACACTGCTCACCACACTGACCACATACACACCAAGCTGTGGAAAAGGAGCTTTTACATTGCTGTAGTGAACAGAATTATCTCTTTAATGTGAATAAAGCTCAGCACATCAGACCAGAGGTGGTTGCCTCTTATGACATGCAAGGAATACAGTGGAAGTATTCTTAGCCTCTACCACAGTTTTTTAAATTTAAGTAAATACACATATAAATAAATAAATAAATAAATAAATAAATAAATAAATAAATAAATAAATAAATAAATAAATAAATGCAGAAAATGAAGAAACAAAATTCACCTGTCTTTCTTGAATATTCTGGGACTGAACCATTTGTTGTATAAATTGCAGGAGTGCTGGCCAATTTCCTGCACTCAGCTCATGGCGGGCAATGACACCAACAAACTGTGCAATAGCATTTCTCACACTGCTCTCAGGCTCTCTCATTAATGCCTGCAGCACTCCTTCTTTGATTCTGAAAATAGTAAAAAAAATTATTAGACAAGTGCCAAGAGGCAACGTATGGTAATTCACTTTTTTTTTTACCGATTTTAAAAGCTTAAATATTATCATTAGATTCAAGAATTATGTCATTTGATTTACATGATTCAAAACTACACACCAAAATAATTTTCTTACCATCATTTGCTGTGACTGAGAACAAAGTTTAGAAAATCTATTTGCAAATTTATAAACTTACCCATCTTTAACATTCGGCTCCAACTTGATCCAATGTCTACTCTTGCCAAGGCGTTTGCGGAGGATGACTGCGGCATACTGCCTGACCTGAGGGGCAGTGGAGGTGCCCATCACTTTACACAACTCCCCAACCACACCAGGTGTCTTGAGCAATTCCCCCAGCTCCTTTGTTCCCTGCAAGTAACAGAGAACATTAACATTGTGCACTAATATTCTTACTTTGGAAAGTTATATCTAGTAAATACTATCCAAAAGCTGTTGGCTGCAGGAATAGTAACAGACTTGAAACCTGATAACAAAAGACAACTTTAGATGAGTGGGCAAAGAATGTTGACATGCACAAGACTCCTATTACCACTAAATTTTCTCAATGTAGGCATATAAAACAGAATAAGTAATAAATGAACTCACGTATATACAGAACATCTTTTTTCAATTTACTCTGAAGACATGGCTATACTGTAATATGGATTTGGCCACTCATACTTATCTACTTCTGCTTCTACTATAGTGCACTTCATTCTCAATAGTGATAATAATAATAATAATAATAATAATAATAATAATAAACCCACAATCCCTCAGGTGTGAGCCAGATACAGTAATTCTTGCATTACAGTGCTGGTATAATAATGCACATCTTTATTTTTTCCGACAGGTTTATGCAGCAATGGTACAGCTATGATGAAAAACGTAATATAGGAATCTTACATAATAACATTCACATAAATATACGGAAACAGCCAACTGGAACTCAGTTTATAAACTTGTGTCAGTTCACACAGCCTGCTTCACAACTACTGATGAACAGCCTATAGTAGAAAATATCTTGGAAGATGATTCTAATGTCACTGTCAGAACTTTAGTATTTACACCTTTGCAGGTGAAAAGAATAAAGTAAGCATTTATTTCCTTGACTAATGTGGTTAAAATTGAGAAGACAAAGGAATGGATTTGTAAATCCTGATCAAAAAAAAAATAAATAAAAATAAAAAAAAAATAAATAAATAAATAAAAAAATAAAAAAATAAAAAAATAAATAAATAAATAAATAAATAAATAAATATATATATATATATATATATATATATATATATATATATATATATATATATATATATATATATATATATATATATATATATATATATAAAAGTGAATAAATAAATAAATTAAATAAATAAATGTAGAGATAAAAATAATAAGAAAGAAAGAAAGAAAAGAAAAAGCAGATAAACTGAAAAGAAAAAGAATCCACTTTACATCAGGATACACCATTATACAGGAATGACTGCTGACAATCAGTACAATGCAAGAGAGGGATATGTATTCTTGAACACAGTTCTCTTATAAGGATTATTTTCAAAGGCCACAGAGATGATTAGCTGCCTTCTCACTTGCTACAACTATGAAAACACTCTTGAAAATCACAATAAATTCTGTGTGGAGACTGCCACCTTTAGAAGTGACGTGGGTCTTTTGGTCTGGTCCACAGCCAATAAATTCTACTAAAGCTTAAGCCATAGTTATCATGACAGTGCCATTAACATTACTGGTGCTGTCATGATATCTGATCACATTTATTTGTCACGAAAAAAAATAAAAATAAATAAATAAAAAAATAAAATGACACTGTCATAATGGTCATGAGATTGTCACAAATGACTCATGACAGCTCAACAATGTCATGACTGATAGAATTTTGAATTTCAATGGTAATTTCTTCCTCATGACAAAGCCACAAAGAGTATAATATAATCATGGTACCCAGGATAGTATTATGGTGTCACAACCACATAAAAAGTAATGTTCATAGGGCTCCAACCCTGGGCAACTGTAGATATAAAAAGGGAGCGGACAGCCACTGGGGCCCCACAGTACAGATGTGAAGCACATTCTGCAGCATACCCACACAGAACTGATAAGTGAATCATGAAGCAGCACAGGTTTTTGAATAGTACCCCTGGGACTAAGACTGCACCTAGCCATCACCCTTCAGAAGGAAGGAACAGGACACTACTACAGAACACTGGTGTACAGTTCCAAAGTATCTTCAAGACCTGTGAGACAATCGTCACTGAGTAGTACAATTTAGATGATTGTTTTGCAACACCAGGGAATTGGAAGGAAGTTGCACAAGAATTTTTGGACCACTGGAATTTTCATCACATTAAATATTATAGATTGTTAGCACATTATAATGCATCTGCCCAGGAAAAGTGGCTCTTCTTACTGTAATAAGCAAAGAGTTCTATCTAGTTACTTGTCCTCCCAGTTTTGGGTGTTTGCAACTAAAAATTCATCTACATCAATGTCAATACCAATGGTGCCACCAAGATTCTGTGGTCTTCATTAATACCTCGCTGAGGGTTGACTTGAAAGACAACTAAATTTTGACTGCCACTGTCATGGAGCAAACTTGTCTGTCATGATGAAATTGAGTCATGGTGCTGTCATGATGCTGTTAAACCTTTTCATCATAATTATGTCACAATGTACTCTTGAAGATCACAATGTTATGAACCTGCATGTCTCACAATAATGTAACAAAAAAGCTACATTTGCTGAGTTTCCAGATTTTTTTCTGAACCACAAATTTTTCAAGGTGGCCTAATAATGCGTCATGACCATAACAATGCATCATAACATTACGAGATGTTACAATAGCACTACAATCATTATTAGAAGTGCTACCATGATTATTATGTTGACCTTAAGTAATAAATGAATAAGAAATGAATAATTATAATAATAATAATAATAATAATAATAATAATAATAATAATAATAATAATAATAATAATAATAAAACAATTGAGTTAATATGCCAAAACACTAGGGAATATGGGCAGTAAATAGTCTTACATCAACTAGTTATCCATGTTAACATACTGTGTCAAGATGTATTTCTTAATGCATTTAGGCACAACAAGCATATTAAAAAGTAACAGGACTTGTGTTTGTTGGCATTCACATCCCCCAAGCATTGTGGGAGTCACAAGTGGCAAGGTGTTCCACACAGGATACATATTGCCTCTTAACATCTCACCATGTGTTGTGATGTGCAGCCACCTGAGTATCTGAACATGTGGTTTGAGCTTATGACATTCATCTTATACAGTTTGTTTATTGTATTTATGTATTATATATGTGCATATGCTGTTGAAAAGGCAGTTGTACACTAGTTTTAGTGACAAGAGATTGAATTGTTATTGATAGGTTTTTCTGTTAGTTAATAAACATCCTTTAAGGTCTTGGTGCAAGTTACTGTTTCGGAATGGTGTTATATGAATTCAGGATAATACTGGAGGTTCAAGAATTTGTATTGGAATAGCAAAATTAAGTAGTAATTAATGGTGTTTGATGACATCCAGGCTGCTGTGATCATAAAAAAAAAAACTGAAGGATAAGTGTATTGAAACCTCCCTCTTGAAAGAATTCAAGTCACAAGAAAGAGGAAAAACAGAAGCAGGCAGGGAGTTTAGAGTTTACCAGAGAAGGGAATGAATGATTGAGAATACTGGTTAACTCTTGCATTAGAGAAGTGGACAGAATAGGGATGAGAGAAAGAAGAAAGTCTTGTGCATGCTGGTGTTTGTTTAGCTGTGTTCATCTCTTGATGCTTATGAAACTGTATTTACATACTGAATGTTCACTCCACGGTTTTCAGTTGACTTTTGGCAAGTGTCATTCATGATACATTTAGTTATCACAATATAATTTTTATCAGTTCTATCTTTTCTCAATTCTAACACCATAATGAGTAAAATGCAATCTTAACTCCACAATACAGAAATGACCATCATATGCTATCATATACTATAATATTCCACAACACACTACTTTCCTTCTGAATATTATGACAAATATACTGATGGAGTTCCTAACAGTAGTAATCATTATATAACCTTGAATAGAGTCGGTAATCACACAGTCCTTGAGTGCTTTGCTATCTTTGCACCTACCTAACACCTGTCAGCACTCAGGTGGGCTGCAGTAACATTACTTCCAGCAGGCTGTGACATGAAAACAGCAATACGAGTATGTCAAACTTGGAGTGGCCTTATGTTTACTTCAGCCTAGCCCAGCCGCGAAAGACACCACTCCCTGCAGTAGGTGTGCTGTCAGGGCCGCGGGGGACACCTAGCAACAGGGGCCCTACCCACCCCTAGGGGCGAGTAGTGACGCATCCTCATATATGCCCCATTGCACTGCCACCTCCATGCCACCTGTCTGAGGGTGTTGGATATGCATGGGCGGGGAGTCATGCAGGCGGCAGACAGTGGAATGCAGCAGCACAACACCTCCCTGGTGGCCTTCCCTCCCGGTGGCCGCGCCTACACTCTCCTCACACCACATGTGGCCCAAACACTTCATAATTGCTGCTTTCAACACCGCGTCTATTACAACACACTCTTCCTGTAAGTTAACAAGAGTACTTACTTCTTGTATGACAGCATTATCAGCCACGAGAAGCTTGTTGAGTGTGTCTTCCAGCTTGGTGGCCATGGTGGCGGCGCGGCGGTGTGGCTTAGTCAGGGATCAGGCTGCCATGTGGACCCGCCGCCGCCCCGCCACGCCCCGCCACCTTTGAACACATTCACCACTTACACACTTCAGACTGAACACTCTACATAAAACAGTTCCTCTTGTATAAAAGAACGTTTTTTAAAATCATATTATGTGGCATCGGTCCTCTATCTGATGTTTGTAATTTACATATTGGTAATTCATCACCATCCACTGCATCCAGAGGTAAATTTGTGTCACATAATCAATAACTGATACTTAAAATTCACACTGCACTTTACGTGCACTTTAAAGGAAAGTTTACTGAAATGTCACTTACAATTCTTTCGGATCTTGTGTTCAGAAACTTGTGTACTTGAGTATAACTCAAACACTTTGGGTGCTTACTTAGAGAGCAATTCAATTAGTAAGAAATTCTTTTTTTTTCACCGTCCTCAGTAGAATTCGCAAATGTAATACATTAATACAAAATTTACTAAAAGATTTTCAGAAATCTATTTCGGTCTGTTACTCTAAAGACGTAATATAAACTTATCCTATTTTAAATTAGATTTCAGTTTATCATTAGTTTGGAAAACATTTATAATGTGAGTTATATGCTAATGTGTAGTACTTGTGAAGCCGAAAGTGTCCGGGGCGGGGCGGGGTGAAGCTTTGTTTACAGCGCCGCCTCAGCTGGCCTCACCCCTCACCCTCACCCTCACCCCTCGCCCCGCACAGCCACTGCTCTGCCACCATGCTGCTGCCCCTCAGGTACACCCTGTCCCTCAACTTTGTCTGATAGAATAGTGATATGATGGGACTAACAGGGGTGTGGCAGCTGGCTGTAAACAAGTCTACGGGCTGGTTACCCGTGTTTAACTAAGGGGTAGCTCCACCACATGTAAAGATTTGGCAACTTGTAGGCCTTTCAGCAGATTTTCTTTTCTGGAAAAAGATAATTATTAAGAAAATAAGTAGAACAATTTAACTGCTTAATGAATAGACCGAAACCTAGATTATTGTAACTTTACTTAACCTTTTTGAACTCGCTTCTGACCAAACCAGCCCGTGAAAGCTCTCCACATTTGTGGACTGGGTGCTCCTACAATGGGGATAGTAGTAGTTGTATTTTATAGTTGTATTTTATATTTGCAGGATTAGTGAGGGTTTTTGGCTAGAATGTTAGCAATAGAAGAATGGGAGCATAGGTGATAATGAAGTGGTATTATTCTCCTGTTTTCTCATGATTACCAATATTGGTTGTCAAGAACATTATTATTTTATCAGAATATGGTAACTTTTAATTTTCATGTAACACTAACATTTTATTTCTTTTTTTCCAATGTACAACTAGATTTGGGACTTCATGGGAAAGTGGCATTTTAGAGTTTGGGAAGTCAATACCATCTACCATTAACCAGGGGCTTTCCATGATCTGCTGGAATCCTCAGAGTCATACTAACTGCTATGCATGAATCTCTTGGTCACATAACAGTGAGGAGCCTTTCATAATCTCATTGTACTTGCCAGGGGGCAAGACCACATCAAAATTATGGTGATAGTTAAGTCAATTTCCCTCAGCAGTGTTTCAGTCTTGGTTCCATAACAATAAGAGCCTTTCAAAACTAACTAAACTTTATAAGTTTTGAGTAGGGTTGCACAATTCCTTGCCAGGATATCCCATATTTGTGCTAAGGTTGAGGAATAATGACCTACCTTGATGGTGGCTACAATGAGAAACTGAATTCAAAAGACATTTCCATGGTAGTTTGAAGTGGCATTGAGGTTACAACAATGAATGTGTCTAAGAAGATTAATTTTTGTATCTTTCAACAGGTTATAAGAATGTAGCAAAGGCTCAGAATAAAATCTGAAGGCATCCAATGCACTATAATGCTTCCACTTAGTGACATGCTTCCACTTCAAGAAGAAGCTGTTACTATTGAGCCACAGTATGATGGAGTCATTATGCTGAGCTCAGAGGCAGTGCTCTTTAGTGATGCTAAGCCACGTCCTGATGGCAGCAAGGTATACCATGTGTTTGAGAGAACCCTCGGGGAACCAACTCAAGATGAGTCAACACCGAGTGAAGACTTTCAGGCGAGGCAGGAGCAGCTATTCTCTCAAGCCCATGAAAACACTCTGCAAGGCATTCAGCAGGTTGGTTTCAAGTGTCTTCTCTCTTTAGAAAATTAGGATTAATGTGAACAGATTTATAAAGCATAAGTTTTGAGAAACCTGGCAACCATAAAATAATTATAAGGGTCACATGACTTGCACTGAGATGCTCATAATTGTTAGGGATGAACAATTTGATAGATGTTTCAGAGGGTCTGGTTATACAGTCATAATTGTGGTGTGCATAATAAAAAGAACAATCAAGCTGTGTTATGCTTTCAGGTGCTTGCAGAAAGTGGCTTTGTAAATCAGGCCTGGTGTGAAGGAAGTGGGGGTGGGGAGCCTGCTGGGCCCACCTTAGAACAGAGTTTTGCTGAAGACCCTGCATTCAGTCTTTCTCCAGGGTTGAATCTCACTATTAATACTTCACAATCATGCTTATCTAGACACTATCAACCACCCCCATCCAGAGTAAGTTGATTTTTTTTATTTGCTAGTTTTATACTGTAATCTTTTAACTAGTAGTCATGTGATACGTGCAAAATTAAGTGATACAGTTCCAGCCAATATGCTTCCCATATTATGGAGTTCTATAAATCTAATACAGAGTAAACATTTTATATAAAAAATACACATAAGAGAAGCAGAAGCTCTGTATATGTTGCTTAGTCATCAATGACATTTTTACCATCTTGAACAAAAGACTAGTTTGTGCTTGTAAAATGCCTTTATTGTAGTGAATGAGTGTTGCTATACACTTCAGCAGACAACTACCAGATTCAACTTACTATAACTCAAACCTTTTCTCACTTGACAGTCTGTGGCACATATCAATCAGTAGTGCATATAATCTGCACCTAATGGTGCGTGTCCAGTCTCATTGGGTGAAAATTTCTGAATGCTGACCGTATCTTTATTTATTGTATCATTTGTAGTAAACTTACTATTGATTATAAGAAGCTTACTGTACTCTCATTTTGATATTTGTGAATAGTACTATGTCATGATATCCTTTTAAACAACAAATGCCAAAAGAAATGCAAAACAGACAGGTTTATTAAAAGCATGATGTTTGGGGACATCCAGCATACTGCTTAACTTCAAGCTCTGTTCTATACAGCACTTCATGGAGAATTTTATTCTATGTCTAACGGTAGAACTCCACTCTCACCAAGATGAAATTTAATGGGTTATTGTAAAAAAAAAAAAAAAAAAAAACTGAATGCATGTGTGATTTCTGAAATTTACGTGATCATTCATACAAGCATTGTTGGCCCATATTACTTACCAAATTTTTACTTGATCCGTAAATTTATTCATGTGTTGCTGTGAGACATTTATGCAGGTGCAGTACAAATCCAGATTTGATACATTTATTTGTATACATATGCAGGGAAAGTACATGACACACACATTTTTTCAACAAAATCAACTGTATTGAGATACCATATGTGTGACACCTATCCACTTTTTGCAAGTTACCCATCAGCTCCACCCAGCAGAAGTGATGAAACCTGTATCACATAAAACTGAAAGAGTGGTGTGAGTTTTGTTGCAAACTGCTGCATACTTCTGGAGATATAAGGCTGGCCTTATATCTCCATCTACCTGAACATGACTTCATTCCATTTGCAATAAATATTCTTACTTGTAACTTAATTCCATGTTATTTTGCTCTGAGGCAGACAGATATACCTTTCTTCTTCAGTAATTCATCCATAATGATATTTTTATAATTATATATATGTTTTAGGTGAATTGTTTTATATATATATATATATATATATATATATATATATATATATATATATATATATATATATATATATATATATATATATATATATATATATATATATATATAAACTGTATTTCAGGTACATCAGTTTGAGATTCTTCTACCACTTGAACATAAACGTCGACTTCTCAAACGACTGCTGAAGCGTAAAGGAGTTGATTTTGTAGAATTTGAACCTGAGAATCGTCGCATTATAATTAAAACACGAAGGTCTGTGCACACCATTCTGTCTGTCCTGCGTGGTGTTGACCCTAGTGCCCGACTTTTGGGGACCAGCAGAGACCCTGAGGAAAGCAGAGAAGGGGACCACTTGGAAGGCTCAGGAAGGTAATAGAAGAGAGAACGGTGCTAGTTAACATTTTCTGATATTGAGTTTTTTGTTTGTGTGCCATATCGTCACTGTCTACTGGCTGCTGAACTCTCGTGTTCGTTTCTGAGACTAATAGTCATTTTATCCACATGCATTGTTCATTCAGCCTCAAATGTCCAGAGGTTACATGTTGGCTGGTTGAAAAGTGTAACTTTTCATAGTTCCTCCCTTATGTACATAATTTTTTTTCTTGTCAGCAATGAATTATATATTTGCTATATCTGTAGAAGAATCAAATTGCAAAAACTTGTAGGAGGAACAGGAGATTTGTGTATGAAAAATGGTAAAATTTAAAAGGCTTGTGACATTATGTTGTACTGAACTGTTAAGTATATGGCTTGGGGATGGAATTCTTAAGCTTTTCAGTCTTGCCAGTAGAATAAGGGGATAAGTGGGAATCTTCTAGTTGAAGAGAGTATCCATAACTACCTAATGATTAGTCATGAAAACCATATGTATCATTTTGCATATAGATGGCTTTAGAAAAATTTAAATACTCATCATATACATATATTAAAACTACTAACAAGAAACCTTTTTATATCTTGGATCCCAACATGCCATGGGATTACCTTTGGACACTATAATTCTATGACAATATCCAAAATTGAGGAGCAGGTACATGGAAAGCTATTTATCCTAAAAGGACTTTCCATGCTCCCTGAGTCACATATGAAGATTCTCTTTAGTAACTGAGTCCTAACAAACACACATGCAAAGCATGGTTGACCTCCCAAGGTGTGCATTTTAAAATTTATTAGTGTGTATTGGGCATGGTGATCACATTTAGTGAAAATTTTTGGTATTGTAGTGAATTTGTAGTGGATGTATGAATCTTTAGTGAAAATTATGTGAACCTGCTTTTGATACATTAGTATGGTGGTATGTGGTCAATACAGAGTGGTTTTAGTTAAGTATCAACTAACATAACTAATTTAAGGCAGTCTCTTTTCACTGCCCTACACTTACCAAACTATTACTATTTTACATTAATATATTGGGTGCATGTGGGGCATTATTTGTAGTATATTTTACTTTTATTTTATTTAAATAAGTGGGAGAGGATGGATGAATGAAGCATGCTACACACTTTGAAGAGGAAGGGAGAGTGCTGATGGGTAGGGAGCAGACAAGGTGAAAATTATATGACTAAAACAAAGCTGCATATAACCATGTAAATCAAGTGATTGAAGCTGACCCATCTAAACTATGGAACCTGTCCTTCATGATGGTGATGGAAAAAATAAAAAATAAGTAATAAATAAATAAATAAATAAATAAATAAATAAATAAATAGTAATAATAACAAATAAATAAATAAATAAATAAATAAATAAATAAATAAATAAGTAATATGTAGGTGATCAATACATACTTGCTAAATTGTTTATCACATACAACATGAAAATGAAATGTTGGTATCCCTTTTGACCACAGTGATTATCAGTGGGTTTACTGCTTGTTTTAAGTATATTTTATCATAGACTTGGTATGGAAATATCCCACCATTCCTCTGAGTAAACCTCTGACTTAAAGGAGCATGCTACATAGCAAAGTGGCCCTCAAAGGTTGTCAGTTTTCTTCTCATGAGCAGGAAGTTCTTTGTGTAGAATTTTCATCATGGGACCAAACATTCAGTTATTATATTTTATCACTTGTATAGGATAATTGCATAAGACAGGTGATATCCATAACAGAACATTGCAGCATATATGAATGAGCCTGAAACAAATGTTGGGTCTTTTCTGTAGTGGAAGGTAGTGACATCAAAATTCTTTCTGAAATATTGTCAACTGGTGGATAACAAGACTGTGCATTTCCAGGCATCATTATCAGAAAAATGTTTAAAAAGAATAATAATTAAATGATGCCAAATTGAACAGTGATTGATACAGTCTTGCAAACCAAAATCAGGGAAGATCAAGACTGTGACTATGGAGATTTATTTAAAAGAGGGATTGTAATGGCTGCTATCACTGCTGATGAAGTATTTTATCTTTATAACAGTCTTCAGATCTCAGTAGCTGATGCATTGTGCTTTTAATTAAAGAAAAAAAATATATATAAAAAGCATAAAATATTGCCAATTTTGAGGTTCATAGATGGTGTAGTTACTTCACTTTACTGTGTTGTGATCTCTTCCTCTGCATAATGTGACCTTGAACCAAAATGGGTATTTGAAACTGCTGTATTCATTCTATACTCTGTACTGAAACATGCAAGGATGAGACTCATATAAGCTATAAGCATATGATGCCACCAAAATATTCTTGTACTAGCAGTTTTGAATATTGTTGAAAGCTGCACATATATACCTTTCCCCAGTCACTAGTCACCATACCCAGTGAGAACTAGTGGTCTGTTATAAAATCAACTCTTTGTCTGGGAAAGACTAAAACAACAATTTGTAGGATATAGGCTGCATTCCTTCACTACTGTAAACTCTAAGAGAGTGAAAATTGCAATTTTGCAAGCACTGCAGGGTATTATAAGCCTCATTTATAGCAGCATCTAGTCAGTCAATTTAAGTTTATATTTCATCCAAAAGTTCTTATAAAAGCTAAAAATATTTATTAGTGTGTGTGTGTGTGTGTGTGTGTAGTGTGTGTGTGTGTGTGTGTGTGTGTGTGTGTGTGATTTAGGTGTTACTAGCATAATAGCAATTGTTATCAGTTGCTATTATATACTTTTAGTTATGGAGTAAAATCAGTTTTTATGTATAGCTTTCATTACTAAAAGATAAATAAAAATTTCTACTTCTTCCATGAACTTAAAAATGCACCACAAAAACAATTACGTAAATTCATGAGGTCTGCATATGTGTCTCAAGTGATGCTTTAAGAAATTGCCATATTGACTTCCATACTGCCAGTGACTTTTTGTCCATGTGTCACTCCCTAATGATGTGGATGCTACTTTTTCATAAATGAATCTGTTTTGAACACCTGAAATTATGAAAGGTGGAAGGATTGCCTTGGCATCTGGCAGGTTGATTAGGTAATTTTTCCAGATATATACACTTTTTTGAACAGTCATTAGTCATTTATTAAAAGGTGGCAGCAACTCTGGCAACAGTTTCAGTCAGTCTAAAAGAAATTACTAGATTAACACTGTATTCCTGTCACTTTTTCCCTTGGTCAGTTTTTTTTTTTTTGGATGGCCTTAAAATTCATACCATCTTGTATTTGCTACATTCACCACTTACTGGTACTTATGAGAACCTGGGATATGATCATCTTATTACCCATAAAATGAAATGCTTTGATCAGTGTGATTTATCAAGAAATTCACCCCGACAGTAGGAAATACATGGCACTTTATGCTTCATTTAAAAAAAAATAACTGAGACATACATAGAGTCACAAACATTTCTTCATTTATCAATTTTTTATGGCTTTAGTCGGGATAGGACACCTCCCCTCACTATACAAGGGCAACTGACTATGTGTTTACTGTGCATTCTCTATTTGTATAGTTTAAAAATGAGAATCCTACAAAATGTAGATGAGGGTAGACCAGGGCAGTCATTTAGTTCTCTTAGTTGTTTTTTGGATTTGATACTACTCATCTTCTGGTGTTAGAGGTTGCTCTTTCTTTTCCATTAGCAGATCTGATACTGGAGGAAGGAATGAACATAAAGGTATAGTGTAAAAAATATACACCAGATTTACTTATACTTCAGGAGAGTTTTAGCACCATCTCCTTTGATAAAATGATGAAGTGAGCAAAGCCTTTGTATTGCTATCTCTTACTCCCACAGCAACTCATCTGCTTTTCAGGAAACAAAATTGAACACTGATAGTTGACTTCCAGCCTTTTGTGACAGCTGTATTTCAATACATCATAGTCATATATTATAAAGTGTGTGTGTGTGTGTGTGTGTGTGTGTGTGTGTAAAATTGTCTGCAAATATTTCTTTGTGTTACAGTGTTAGCATCAGTACATCTAGTTTTGTTAAGCATGACAATATTCTTTTTATTTTTTTGTCTTAAAGGATGTAACTCATTGCACCTGCATGGCTAATATGTGGAGGGAACAGATATGATGGCATTTTATGCCTTCAGGTGGAATAGGTTCACATATTTTATTCTTCCAAAAGACTAAAAAATGCTCAAACTTGTTATTAGTACTTACTTATCAGTGTTTCATCATAGTAACTCATCAGTTAACTAATTTCATTATCTCTTGTGGCTACAGCTGTGTTTTATGTATACTGTTCTGTGTATACTATATATGCTGTGTGCATGTTACCAAAGCTAAACAAACTAAGGAGTAATGATTCTAAATCCGTCTCCTGAATTTTATGCTATAAAGAGGTTACATAGCAAGTCATCTTTGCTATAAATTATTCTTATGCGAGTATCATATTCTCATTGGATTATGGACTTGCAGACATTTGCAAGAAGTCTTATACTGAGCCAAGTACATAATAATGTAAATTAACCACTTAAGCATTACTCTGTTTTTCCCACTAGGGTCTCACCAGTTAAATTATTTAGTTTTATTTGATTATTATATTGTTGGATATTAGATAACTATCCTGAATACTGTAAATATAAAATGACACAATCAGAAACTGCCTTAACTTACGTCTCCAGCTTTCTTTTTAATAGTAATATAATAGTCAGTAATGCAGTAGAATACTGTTCTCACTAATCATAACTTATATAATGTGAAATAGATAACTTGCCATCCAAGATGTATGTGGTAAAAAATTTTCCACATAAAGTGGAATTTGTTAAGCTATTCTATGGAAGACAGGATGAGAGCCTTACTTAAATTCAGACTTAGGTCAATAAGTGATTTGGGTATGTTTTAGCTGAGTTGTGTATTCATAAAGAAATATTTATCAACAAATTAAGATATCCAGCATGGCATGTGAAAATCTCTTTTATTAGTGAATAGCTGGGAGTTCATTGTTGTATAAATAAGGCAACTTAATAATATTCTATTTAAAATTTGGAGATGGTTTCAATGATTGTGTCATGGCATTTATATAAATATCACAAAATGAACTCATAATTAATCAAGTATCATGAGAGTGTAAATCTCCACAGACACTTCATGTTGATGTATCACTGTACATTATTCATATGGGTAATCGGATAGGAGATGAGGTCTACTATATGTGTTAACCAATGATCTAATCCACTTTTCTTTATATTTCATAAGTAGTGAGGAAACAATTTGTTTATTTATTTAATTTTTTTCTCCATACATACTGGTGTCAGGGATACTGAAATTCAGTACGACAATAAACTAAGATATATGAGAGTAGAGTATGAAATAGTTTTGTTTAATGGGTTAGTCAGCTGTGTTCTTGTGCATCATGTCAAAGCAGCAGTTGTCTTTGTATAGTACAACTCAAACTTGTATGTGTGTGTATGTGTGTGTAGGTATGTATGTATGTTCATGGCATACAAACACATAAAATAAATTCTACCTAATAGGTGAGTAAGTATCGTGGTGTGCACATTCATTGATCTACTTAGTGACTTTGTGAATGAGCATTTAGTGTTACAGCTGCCTATAGTTGTGGTCGTCTGAAAGCTTTGCACGCACTTAAGAATTTTCAATTTAAAATGGCATTTGATAATCCAAAGCATTTAACAATTAATTTAGACATATCGTATAAATAATCACTTAACCTGTACTTAAGTGAAACTAACAATTTTTTGTCATCTCATCTTGTACTTACATCATTTATATTATGTAGTTTGAATGTAATTTGTTGATATGAGAGGTAATACAGCCAGGTTGCCACTAACATAGGAGAGAGGTTCTGCATTAGTTTTAATGAAACAATTGGCAGATGACTATGGTTCTGACTTGGCAGTGACAGGGCCTCCAAAAGTAAAATAAAATACTTTCAGAATACCTACAACACTCAAATTCTTTATAACAAATACATGTGAATTCATAGAACATCAGGTTAACGAATAAAAACAGTAAATAAATAAATAAACCACACTGAGCCACTGTTTACACTTACAGCTGATGAATGCTCTCTGTTGATATCACCTCATAACACCTACATATATTTTATATCACTGACTAAATAATTTTTCATTAACTTTAAGTATTTGTTGACTCTATTGGATTAATGTTACATTACAATAACAACTGTTAAAAAAAAAAAAATATATATATCTAGCCATTTTTTATAAATATATCTGATGAATATTTACTGTTGATATAATCTCATAATCACCTACATGTGTTTTATATCCCTGACTAAATCACTTCCTTAACTTCAGATATTTGTGGACAATTAAATGGTAATACTAGCTTGGGATTGCCAGTAAAGTACAGAAACAATAATTAAAATACCATGCCAAAGCATTGTTTACACAGACAGTTGAACACTCACTATTTATATCACATCATAATATCTATATTTCATCCAATTTTGATATCTTCCCCAATTGGATGCAAAGCTGTGGCCTTTGTCACTAAAAGCAAATGATACAACAATAATTTTCCAATGATGTAAGCAGGTGACCACACTGCTGCATGTTGCAAAACAGAGCTGCTTAGTTGCCAGGCATGCAAACATAGGTTAGTCACTAAATTGGTATCATTGCAGGTGCTGGGGTAGCAGGGGTGGGGAACTGTAGTATGATTTGGAAGCAAACTGACCCCCCCATGTTAGACGTGATTCATGTTAGCATATTGTTCGTTAGTGGCGACCTGACTGTAATTTCATTAAAGTCTATATTTGGAGTTTTCTTTCAGTAGTGAAAGATACACTAAAAGCATAAAACTGCTTAAATTACAAATTCTCTCTGTTCTTACTGATTATTATTATTATTATTATTATTATTATTATTATTATTATTATTATTATTATTATTATTATCATTATTATTATTATTACTATTGTTAGTGTTATTATTATTAATTTTATCATGTATTTATCTACCTACTTTGTTGTGAGGGAGATGAGAAGGCAGGAAGTTATTTAGCTTAGTTTTATGAATAATCACAGTCACCATATGATAAGAACAAATTTCCTCGAGAAATGCTAATAATAAGCACAGTGACAATGTGTAATCACTGAAAGAAGCTCCACTACTGCTGCCTAACTCATATATTTTGTAAGCATATGATGTCATGATGACCTACTTTTTATAATAATATGGTTTTATTTGATACCCATTTTATATAACTGCTCTGGAATTGCATGGGAATGTAATGCAATAGGACTGTTTGCAGAAAAATGCCATAATGTTCTAGGATTGTAATGTCTTCATATTTTGGGCTCACTTCATGCAGAGTACTGGACAGCTTGGTTATATTTCAATCAAAGTTGTAACTGTTTATTATGATTGTTATTCTAATTGTATATTATTTATTACTTTAGTTGGCATTTCCAAGCACAAATTTAACTTGCTTGCTCAGTGGTAATGTCCTTGAGTGTTATTTAGCAGGTTCACATTGTCAAGGAATTTTTATTGATGAGCAAATAGTTACTGTCCTCCTTAAGGATGGATACACAAACACACACACACATACACACACAAAGGGAAGCTTTGCTGGCTCCCTCCTTCTGGAGTGTAGGATTGTAACTCAAGTTTCAGTGGTATCTACTCTATGCTAAGTCAACAGCATCAAAGGAGGTATCCTTAAGTAATCTTCACTTGAATAAAGATTTTGACCACAGACCTCTTGAGTATGAGCTAGGCATGCTAAATGTCAGACCACTACTTGTAAATTTACAGCATGTTATTTGAAAATGGTTAAGTTATCATTACTGGTATTTAGATAATTCTGGATAAGGAATCATTGTCATACAACATAATGTAAATTTATCTTTATCCACATGTGTACAAGATGATTGCTGGCTATAACAGTGAACAGATCCTACCATCTGCAGTTCATATTGTCCTACAAACACTGATACCTAAATTATTTTAAGCATAGCTGAATGAAAACCATCATGCCAAATTTCATAGTATGATGGGGTCTGCGACAGCATATGGTGCTGGTAACGTACAAATAGAATAATGAACTGGATTACCAAGAAAATCATCAATCAAATAATGAACAAAAGTTTCATTAACGAACCCTTCTTCTTGGCCCTGCAAGCATCCATGCCATCCATCCATCCCCCTGCAGGCCCCAGGAACATCCATGCCACCCACACACCCTGCTTCAGGTCTCATGAATGTCTGCGCCACTCATGGAAGATGGTGCTCACATGAACAAAAATGCCATTAACCATTAACTAACTATCACAACATGCAGCCATTAGTAGACTCTATTCCACATTCCTCATAGGTTTCAGTGTTTTTATAGTGTTTTGTATACCTCCACTACTGTAGCCATGGGTCATCAGAAGACTGAGACAGAACAGGCAGTAGATAGGAACAGCACATAAGTTCATTGACATAATAACCTAAGGATAGTTAAAAGTTACACTACAATTTTTTGGGGTGGGTTATTTCATTCTATTGTTATATTATTTTTATGTTCTACAGAATGTATAAGTTTTTTCAATACATGATTTGTTTTAAATAGCTAACAAATCACTTCACAAATTAAATTCATTGTCATGGACCCCACTGCATACTGTCATTTCAAATACATGAAAGTGATTCAATTCTGCAGTTTGCAATCAATACTTCAAAAAGGATGCTTTGAAAAAAAAATAACCAAGTTAACCTCTACCCCACCTACAAAAGAAGAGAAAAAATATATAATTTCAGCAGTGTAAAGCACTGTTGATCTTTGCTGTGGACAGTCCTTTTGTAGAGTTCAGTCATTTTCACTAATTTCATATATTCTCAGAAATCATGAATCCCAAAACTGAATAAGCTAGTGTGACTGCTGTACTTGCTCAAATAGCAACTCATTTTTATATGCATAGAAAGAAAAAAAAATGTCCCTATACTTAGTTTAGCAGTTGTGATGCACTAGTAAATACATCACCACCATGTTGAAAGAAGAATTGCTTAAGAAACTACTATATGTGTGCCACTTGCAACAAGGCTAGATTTTGCTTCATTGTAAATCTTGATCTTCCTTTTTGCAAGTCACTGTCAAATTTTCTACAGATTTTGTATCGGTTCTGTAAGTTAAGTGTACTCAGTACATATACTACTGATAACCAAACATTTATGTAAGAAGAAGAAACAACATGATATTGAGCATTTATCCCATGCAGTGATGGCTCAGCTGAGAGGCAGCATCCTCATTTACTCTGCGACTCACATGACTCATTTGTTCTTGAGAGTAAATTAGTGTCAATCAACTATTAATATGAATGTTACTCTGTAAACTGTTAAAATGTTGACAGTATGATGGCAGTTATCTGTTAGAACTCTGTAGTCATCATACTGAAAATCCTTAAAAATACAGCATTGTGCCTATGCCAGTTATGAGCTGTGGTCTATGCAGCCCAGTGATCTGTAAGGTATATGGAGGCAGTGCTTTTGCTTTAAATTTGCTGTAAATTAAAAATACCACTTTCAGTGACAATACTGAAACATTATTATAGAGCTGCATTAATCTCACCAAAATCAGTAACAGAAAGGAAAAAAATCCTATATTATGCCATAAAAAATTTATGCTGATAATTTCCAGTCTCCAGTATGCCTAATCATAAGTGACCACTGCCAATGCTCTCATGATTTTGAAGTGTTTGGTGTGATTTTATCAGCACAATCATGGAAATTAACTAATGAAAAGGTAAATTGCCTATCATCACATATGACCCCATCCATGAGTGAGATTATGGTCATACATGTGAAATCCCTCTAGGTTAGTGATAAATATTTGGAAGTTGAGAAAATAAAAGATGACTTAAAAATCAAATTTGTAATAATATAACATATATTTAAGCTCTGACTTCTTGCATATACTTTTTAATGGTGTATGTGAATTCTTTTATACGTACGTGAAATTTACGCCTTGTTTTTCTGTATACCTAAATGTTCAATCTTTTCCAAGGAATCATCTTTAATGCACCTTAACCTAACTGTTACATGTTACGAGACAAATTCACATGTTAGAATTGACCTCATTAGTGTAACATTGGTTTTTAATTTATAAAAATTATTTGGAAAGTAAACAGATAACCATTTGTTGTAATGACATAAGGTACTTTTTATAAAATCTTGTTGCCAGTACTTGTTTATTTGTAATGTCTTTCATGTTGTGTATTTATATCCATTGGCATTAAATGTCAGAATATTTATAGTCTTCTCATTTGCCTACTGTTGGAGTATGAAGCAGCAAGACATCTGCTATTTATTACCTTTGCAAGGCATTCCTGGGAAGCTGTAGGCAAGGGGATGGGGAAATGATCCTCAGAGGCTTATTGTCAACTCATCCTCTTGCACTCTGACCTTTACTGCCCCAGACACCACACCTATTGTCCATCCACCATTACTCACCATCATCATTAATGCTACACTCTCTTCTGAGAAGACACTTTCTCAAAGATTCCAGTTTCCCCATTCATATTTTTCAATAGTGTTACTTTTTCCTAATGAGATTCTGCATTGTCCTTACTGCTGATTTTCTTCCACCCTCTCACAATCTTCCCTATTTATATTTTTCATTCCTTTTAAATACAACTGTCTCCACTTTTATATCCCATTTTCTTCAATCCTCTGTACCTTTATTTCTGTAAAATGGATTTCAGTTATACCACAAATATCTATTTATATCTCTTCCAGTCCACTCTAACAATAACAATTATTTTTTTTGTCATTAATTTGTTATTTTTCATATTACCTTACATAAATGGGAAAAGCAACACATACAAAATATACATCTGAATTCATGTGAATCTTTATTCTAACAAGAGTAAAATCAAATTCTATATGTGAAAAGAGAAACTACGAAAAAATTTAGATAATAATTAAGATTTCATAATTCATGTGAATTCTTATTCAATATAAATTATTTGCTATGTACAGTACAATAAAAACAATGAAAACCAACATTTTTTTTTTACCTTCTTGCTTCATGTAGTATGACCATTACTTGCTCAAAAGGTCAGATTTATAGTTATCTTTGATTTTTTGTAAAGCTTCCAGCTTCAATCTTTCCTGCCTATTCTTAATTTTCTTCTCTTCCTCTTTTTTCATCAATTCCTTGATAAGGAATTCTGGCAGTCGCTTGCTCTTCCAGGTCTTTGGAGTGGGCTTCTCCTTTGTTTGCCGCAGGATGTCCTTCACGTACTCTGCAGCATCAAATGCATCATATCTGCGCACTTTGGCCATCTGTTCCGCCTATAAAAGTACAAGAAAATTTAATTATATTAGATTAATTGTCAGACATCCTAAAAGTTTAATAATTACATATTCTTTAACACAAAAGTAGAGTTTCAAAGTAGATCTAGAAACTTGTTCATAATGAGAGAGATATCTGTCACATGAGGGGGTGGTGATGAAGCATTCAACAACAGAATGTTGGTTTACATCCTAGGGATGGGCAAACCTTCATATAATTTTTCTCTTACAACATACCTGAAATTGCTTCTCTTTCCTATACTCCCTTTTCTGTCTTACTTTTGCCCAGACAAACTTCATCTTCTTACGTAGTTTTCTCAACTTGTGTTTCCTCATCTTTTTTCTTCTGGTTATAATCAATCTAGCTGCTTGTTTCTCAGCTACCTGTTTCATCAAAAAGACATACCATTATTATCAATATGTTTGAGATACTAAGAAAATCTTACTGTGAAAGATATCCATCAACTGTGTAGGTATGCAGTTACTACACACTTGAAACTGAAATTTAGCATGGGTGAAATGATAAGGCATGCAGACTGCATGAATCTGGCCATGTTAAAAGAAAGACGCAGAAGAGATGAATGAAGCATAAACAGTACCTATTTTGAAAGTGCAGAAAGAACATCAATACATAGACCATAGAAAGTGTAGGAAGCTGCTATCTGTCAAATGTTAAATAATCCTAACCTCTCTTTCAAAAGTAATGATCCCTAATCACTCTGTATATGACCAAAATATATAGCAATGGTTTGCCTTTTATGTTTGAGTGCTGCCAGAATTGGTATGTCATGCCCTGCACCAATTCTGGTGACACGGAAGAGACCATTCCCTAAAACAGTGATTCAAATATGTCTAGAGAATTGGCACACAAGAGGCAGCTAAAAGGAAGCTTTGATTAGGTTAAGTAAGTTACTCGGGTTGAATAGGTTTTGCAGGCCTTTGTAGTGGACAGATCTTGTTTTCTTTCTTTTTGTGAGCCACATGTTTTTCTCCCCTAAAACTCATTGATTTTGTGATTACTACTGGAGAATAGGCTTGAGTAATGACTTAAGGAAGCATGAATGAGTGTGGAAGCTAGTAAAAGATGAAATGTGAGAGTGCATGAGTAAAAATATTCCTGAGGGTTGATAAATAGATTGAGACAGACTGAGAGTGAAAAAGGAACCATTCAAGAGGGTGAGAGAGAGGAAGGATGGAGAGTAAATGCTATGGAATGAGGGTAAGAGAGTGAGGTATCACTCCCTTGTCTCATTATTTTGGATAGATAAGGGGAGGGGAGGTGACAGAGAAGGAGATTTGTAATAAGATGAAAGAGGAAGGTAAAGGGAAGGAAAAGGGGAGGAAAGGATGTGTTGTATGAGATAAAGGAGTTTGTAACAGGGGAAGGAGGATATCTGGGGCAAGGGAGTGGAGGAAGGGTGAGGGAGGAGGATGGGAGTCTGGGGAGAATGTAGAAAGAATAGATATAAGCAAGAAGGATGAGTAATGAGTTAAGAATCAGAGGGGAATAGGTATTCCCTTTTCCTGTCCCCTATTCCTTTTCGTTCTTTTTCCGTCCATCCCCTTCCCACTTCTACTCCCTCCATCTCCTTGCTCCTGCACTCCCCCTTCCCCAGTTACATTTTCTACTTCTACATTCTTGAAATATATTATACATATACATTTTTTACTGATTTTACTATATCTTTTCTATGTTTTTTTTTGTCTTCTCTCTTTTCTCCTCTCTGAAGTTTTGTGTCACAGATGCAACACACTTTGCATCCATGTGGTGTGTAAAGATGATCCTGATCCACAACTGCAGATATGGAAGTAAAAGAAATCCATGACTGCATCCACATTGAGAAATACTGATATTGTAGCATCTGCAATCTTATCCACAACCACATTTTATGAGAAATGCATATCCAGCTCTGCCTCCACATCTGCAGAGCTCTGAAATTTAACATGTGATGACAAAATACACACTCAGAAAGGTCTAGGCCATGCTGTCAGAATAAATAAGTGTTTTTCCAGTGCATTCATTACCCTGAGTTTTGCGATCCTCAAGTTTAGTGCTATGCCTTTGGAAGAAAGCAATTGTGAAATTCAAGAGGATAGTGTAATAATAATAATAATAATAATAATAATAATAATAATAATAATAATAATAATAATAATAGAAACAAAAATGACAAGATAAATGAGCTTAATCCCCAACTAATTTTTGGAAAGTGACAAACAATAATCCACCTCTAGGCACAACATGAGAACCAAACAAACACACTGTCTCATTTACCTGGTTAGTGGGTGCTTCAACTTTCTGCTGAGGTGTACCAGGATCAGTCTTTTCAAATATGTTTAATATGGATGGGAGGTCCTTCTCTAGCATCACCCCATTATGCAGTGTGGGGAAAGTGATGGTGGCAGGTTTCAGCAGAGGTGGCAATCTGCAATATGTAAATGGACAAATGTAAAAAGAAATGGTAAGATGGTATGCTCAAATTATTTACAT
Organism: Scylla paramamosain; assembly: GCF_035594125.1. Classification (NCBI taxonomy): domain Eukaryota; kingdom Metazoa; phylum Arthropoda; class Malacostraca; order Decapoda; family Portunidae; genus Scylla; species Scylla paramamosain. Next base: position 5,483,397 of record NC_087151.1, on the reverse strand, counting down.
ACAAAATGTGGATTTGGAGATAAAAAGAGACTGCTGTTCAAATTCTGCCTAAGCATAGTATACTTTCTACAAAATTAAGGATTTATATTATACTAATTTCCAACTGTGAGATTTTATTTTTTATATTTTTTTTCATAAAGAATGTGTGTGTGTGTGTGTGTGTGTGTGTGTGTGTGTGTGTGTGTGTGTGTGTGTGTGTGTGTGTGTGTGTGTGTGTGTGTATTTAACTAGTTGTATTATACAAGGCAAAAGCCAAAGCTCATTTTGCCCTGTCTCCATAACCATATTTATCGTTTCTCTTCACATATGCGTACACTGTTTGCCGCAACCACCTCTTCCTTCAAATCATTCCAGATTTTAATAGTTCTATATGGGAAGCAGCATTTCTTGATGTCGCTTGAACATCCATTCCTCTTTATTTTCTTCCTATGCCCCTTCGTCTGTCTCTCTTCCTCCTCCATCTGTGGCACCAAGTCATTTCTGTCTATTCTTTTTATATTGTTTACTAATTTGTACATTGTTATCAGGGCTCCTCTTTCTCTTCTCTCCTGTAGTGTTGGTAAATCCATCTCTTCAAGTCTTTCTTCATAGCTTAAGTCTTTTAATTCTGTTAACATCTTTGTCACAATCCCCTGTATTCTTTCCAGTTTCCGTGTATCCTTTTTTCTGCTGTGTATTCCAATTTAGGATGTTTCATGTTTGTTATAATTTTCTTCATTATTTCTTTATCTAAATAATCAAATGCCACATTAATGTTTGTTAACAAGCTGTATGCAGGGCTGAATATCCTGTTTATGTGTCTTTCAGGTGATAATGTGTCTTGAATCATTACTCCAAAATCTTTTTCTTCATCACTTTTCATTGCTATTTCTCCTCCCATTTTGTATTTCAATGAAGGTCTCTTTTTACTTTTTCCTATTTCCTACAATGAGGCATTTTCTTGGGTTAAATTCTAGTTTCCATCTTTGGCTCCATTCATGTATCTTGTCAGTATCACAAACTCCCTGCAGTCATTTTCACCCTTTATTATTTTCATTATTTTGGCATCATCAGCAAACAGGTTTATATAACTATTTATATCTTCTGTCATATCATTTACATATATTTGAAACATAATAGTTACCAACACATCCTTGTGGTACCCCACTTTGCTCCATCCATCTCAATGTTGCTCCCTTTAGTCCTCCTCCATTCTCTAGTTTCCACATAATGTTTTTGTGGGGAACTTTATCAAATGCTTTCCAGGTATACCGCAATAACCCATCAGTCCCACTCTTGCACTTCATCTATTATTCTCGTATAGAAGCTCAGTAGATTTGTGACAAAGGATCTCCCTTTCCTGAATCCAAATTCCTTTTCTGTAATCATCTTTTCATCTCTTACATATTCAATCCATCTGTCTTTAACTACTATTTCACAAAACTTGCTTACAATACTTGTTAGTGACACCAGTCTATAATTTAATGGTTCCATTTTATTTCCCCCTTTGTATATTGGTATTATGTTAGCTTTTTTCCATTCCTTTGGTACTTTTCCTTCTCTCAATGAGCTGTTAATTATATCCCATATGTGTGTGTGTGTGTGTGTGTGTGTGTGTGTGTGTGTGTGTGTGTGTGTGTGTGTGTGTGTGTTACACATGTATATTGGATATATTTGCTGTGTACATCAGGGTGCTATGTACATAAGCATTTATGTGTGGGCACAGATACCATATCAGGCTTTTTTTATGGGATGTCAGCCTGGTATTGCATTGACAAAACAGTCATGGTTGACTAACATTCGCCTATGGCGAATGTTGATTGATAAAGTCAATGAATAAGTCATCTTCACTTCCTTACTTCCTGTTAATTCTTTTTACTGTTTTCTTTATTTTAGTTCACATGTTTATCTATATAAGGCAGTCATCAAAAGCAAGCATGGGATGTGAATGCCTTTGTGAAGTGAAGCACTATGGCTGTGTTGTAAAAGGGCTGGCTGAAACATCTAATATTAGTCGATGTTTAATGACATGGCCAAGCAGCTAACAGAAACATCACAAAAGGTCTGAATGGGAAGATCATTGATATTCTACTTCTACCTGGGATTAATCTCAAGTACATAAAAAAAAGGCTGACTGTATTACATAAATAAACAGGACCTTACCTCAACTCTTTAGTGTTATTTAAAGAGCTTGCTGATGCTAGAACCTGTGCTGACAGCTGCACCTCAATGGGAGACAACGTCAGGCGTCGAAAATTAAGATGTAGATCATCTTTGGCATTCTGGCCTGGAGTGCTACTAAGTGGAAATATCACCTTTCTAGTCACAGCTGGACCTGAAAAGAAGTATCTCAACTGAATTCTCTTTAAGCAATAGATCTATTAAAAGGGCTCTAGTGTATCTAAGCTAATTTCAATCTTTTCATGCTTTTTATTAACACGAAGAGCCTTGCTAGTTGCGGCACGTTACAGGTGCTCACCCAAACGAAGAACACTCCTGGCAGACAGCATTGCCCTTATGGTTTCTACAGCAGCCATCCTCCACAAAGGAGAAACACCTGGAAATTAGATTGGTAGGTATCAAGACAATGGGCATTAAGCAAAAAAACACTGGAAAATTCTATTCCTGCCAGCAAGAAAAAAGAATGGTATAAAGAAAATAATGGGGAAACTTTATGTTGAATCTGACCAGCTGTGATTTCAGACTTACACATGTCTGCAAAGAATTTCACTGCTTGATGCAGGGGTCATTGATTACAGAGCCCTTGGAGCTGGTTTGTTATCAGTAGAGGGCATTACATCCGCCAGACTTTCTTCAAGTGGATACAATCTGGCAAAGGATGTGTGGTTGTGCCCAAAGAGGTCTTTACATTCACTACCCTTACTAACCCATCCCATCCCTCATGTTGGCCAGTGATTTTACCAAGTTTCCACCTGAACTGTGGCCCATTGTCATGAATGAGGACAACATCCCTGGCTCATGGCCATTTTATGTCTTCTTTAGCAATTATGCACCTACAGACAAGGCCATAAGCAGTGGCAGGTTTTGCGAAGTGCAGCAACATTCGATGAAGCTCATTTCACCTGTGCTGTCTGGCTGGTGGTAAGATATTTTTAAAAAATTATCTATTTGGCAACTTTTCCACTCACTGATCTGTCAGCTAGGCTATGAAGATTAATGGTCAGTGATCTATGTGTTGTGGTGGTAACAGTTATTTAAGGTCGGTGCAAGTATGATTTCTTAGAATCTGAGCAATATGTTTTGCAAACTGTGTCCCAGATACTGAAAAACCACTTTCATCACTCCACAGTATGGAACATATTTCCTCTATGGGGCACTTCTTGGCGAAACTAAGCCTGTTTGCAATGTTGGCAAGGTTTCTTAGCAGGTGTGTGGGAAGGGAGATCAAGCTCTTTCTGACAGTAATGTGACACTGTCCTTCAAGATGCACTGTCCAGCAGATCTGGATAATTTTCTTTTAACTCACATGTTGTACATACAGGTCAAACATTCAACTCGCACTTCAATACACTCATGAGTGTATTTTATGCACTTTTTTAGGCCGATCTGGTTTTAATAAGTGGGCCAGTGTTGTGTCATCTTTAGTGGCCTGGCAATGCTGCAGTGTTCAACAGTACCTTGAGGCACACAAGTCTGTTTTTGAATAGGATTTGCACCAAATCTGGCCTTATGTAGGGCATAAATATGACCAATTTTCTCCTGAGTGATTTGTGGCTTACATGCCATTGTTGTGAGCGAACACAACATGCAAAAAATAGTGCTCAGGTTCTGAGAAATTGTGCTTGCACTGACCTTGAACAACTGTCACTAACCACAACACATAGATCATTAACCGTTAATCTTTATAGCCTAGCTGATGGATCAGGAATGGAAAAGTTGCCAAATAGGTAATTAAAAAATATATATATATATTTCCTCTAGCTGGGCAGTAGAGATGAAATGACCTTCATCAAAAGTTACCGTGATTTGCGACACCTCCCACTAGTATTTATGGCCTTGCCTGTATGGGACCCCCTCAGAGATAAAAGATATGAAACCCCCTTTTCTGCAGGTCATTTAACAATTTATATACATAATAAATTCTTTCCTTTAAATTTTGTAAAGAACGATAAGACGGGTCAGATACTTTTTCTAGTGAATGCTGCTTAGGGAAAAATTTCATTCTTTTGCCTATTAATAACTGTGAATGGGTTATGGCATTGAGTTCATGGGTATCACTACTTACGTAGGCTTAGGGTCTGATATGGTAGTGTGCAGTACATCATATGTGGCTAATGATTTGCCAAGTGCTTTTCCTGATTCAGCCTTTCCTGCTCCGATCAACCGTTCCCATGTAGCACCAAAACCAAGCTGGATGGTGCACCATCCAGCACCTCCTGCCACTACGCCCCTGCACCGGACACATGTCTACCACTCCACGGTACAGCTCATGGCAAGGAAAACTACTATAAAATTAGTTTATAAATCGAAATGTACGTAATACATTCACCTGGAGAAGTGTTGTTTACATCAGGTGGCGACCTCTGCTTGCCGGCATGCCCTACCTCCTCCACGCTCCAGGGACTACGAGCATACCATTATTATTGTGTTATTACCTAATTGTATTTTTACAGGATTGAGTCAAACTCACAATACCACGTCGTTTAAAGTTATTTTATCATATTTATCTTTACAGGCATGAATGCTCCTTGCACACACAATTTCGTCAGTCAATGCATTTTATTGGCTGCTTGCTCTGTCAGGAGGGATAATGAAAACTATTTCCTTACATCTCTCTTCGTTTTTTTTACATTGATTATGTGCTAACACAAAATCTGTTTATATATATATATATATATATATATATATATATATATATATATATATATATATATATATATATATATATATATATATATATATATATATATATATATATATATATATATATATATATATATATATATATATATATATATATATATATATATATATATATATATATATATATATATATATATATATATATATATATATATATATATATATATTGTTGTGCCCACCCCTCACTCTGGGCAGGCCTGTTATCCAGACGGGCACGGGTCAAGAAACTAGAGCAGCGGGGCCTCAAATAAGTCACACTCTGAACGCCGGGACAAGGCACATGCACACATGAGGGAAAACAAGGGCACTATTTCCTAGGTTTATTGACAAATCCTCCACAAGTACACTGCTTTACAAGTTCACAGGGGCACCACAAGTCTCCCAGGGCATGACAGGCACTCAACAAGCAGGGAAACACTTCCAAAGCAGGTTGGCACACGCTGGCTTCCTCTCCAGCCACGAGTCTCCACTCTTCCTCTTTTCCCCTCTCCCAGTGCTGCCCCCTCCAACAGTGCTGCCACCCACACCCATACCCCTGGTGTAACATTATCCCCCACCCTACAAGGCAGACGACCCGGCTGCCCTGACACACACATACACACAAGAAAATAAGTGGAAATAAATAAATGAAATACACAAAGAAAATTAATCCTCAGGAACATCACAAAAGTCTCTCATCCACCCTGGTCTACGCCTCTGCTGCCGAGGTCGCTGTGGTGCTGGAGGCGTGGGCTGCAGCAAGTCAGCAGCGCCACCCAGGGGGGCGTCTCTAGCCCCAAGTTCAGGGTCAAGGTCACCACTGTCACTCGCCGTGCTGCCTGCTCCACGCTCATTCCCGTCTCGCGCAGTCCCTGCCATGTCCTCGTCGCTGCTGCTGGGGCTTACGTCCTCATCTTCCCCGCCATGGCCCCAGGAGTAGTGAGTGGCCCAGACCGTGGTAATGTCACAGCCAGTCCACGTGGACAACAGGCGGTTGCTTCTGTCCATGGCGAATCCAATATGTGACATCAAAGAGGACTGCTTCCACCGTGTATGGCCCCTCCCAGGGGCTCTGGAGCTTCAGCGGGAGCCCTCGCTTCCGGCAGGGGTTATACAGCCACACTCGGTCACCCACAGCGTACCTCACGTTCCTCATGCAACGGTCATATGTCTCCTTCATGGCCTGGCCCGCCACCAGCGCGTCGAGCAGGGCAGGGGGTAAGAGTCCTTGGCAGTCACGTCATTCAGCGCCCGGTAGTCCACACAGAAGCGCTGCGTGCCGTCCTTCTTCTTAACGAGGACTACCGCTGATGACGATGGACTGTCCGACCGCTCAATCACCCCCTGTGCTGCCAGCTTGTTGACAGTGAGCTGCATCTCCTCCTGCCTGGCTGGTGCAATACGTCGGGGTGGGCTCTTGATGGGTGCACTGCTTCCCGTGTTGATGCTGTGCTTCACCAACGCCGTGCAGCCCAGGTCCATGTCACCCCTGCTAAAGACGTCCACATACTGAGCCAGGGTGTGGCGCACTTTCTCCGTCTGTGCCTCCATCAGGTTAGTGGCACTCCGGTGAGCCAAATCCTCCAGGAAGTCGGGCAACGGCCTCACAGCAGCCACCTCTGCGCTCCTCGACATCTCCTCAGGGTGCTCCACTTCCTCACAAGTGCCCAGCTTGGCTCCAGCAGGCACCTTCTGAGCCTCACCGGAGAGGTTAGCTACCAACACCGTAACTAACTCCTCCCCCGCTTGAACGAGGCTCCGCCCGACTGTCACGCCGTCAGCCAGTTGCAGGTTTTCTGTGGGCTCCACCATGCCTTCCGATCTATGCATCGCTCTGGACAGTCGACACCGGACTCTGGCCTCTGTCCTAGGGGCAAGGTGCACTCTCTCAGCCACAACTACCTCCGCACAGCTGACCTCCAGAAGCAAGGGCACTTCTTGGCCACGCACCCTCACCAGCTTCCGTCCAAGGTTGACACAAGCTTTGCTCTGCGTCAGGTAGTCGAATCCCAGCAGACATGGTTCGTCCAAGTCGGCGACGTACTCCGGCAGCCACTCTACAGCGCTGCCCACGCCGATACGAACATCCACTTGGCCCTTGAGCTGCACACAGTGCCCCATCACGCCATACAGCCTCTGTGGCGTGTCTGGGACTCAAGTGGCGGCCAGCATGTCAGGCCGCACCAAAGTCTTCTCAGCCCCGATGTCCACTGTCAGGCGGCATGGGTTGCCATCCACTGAGCCCTTCACCTTCATCGCACTGGTTGTCTGGCGGCAGCTTACACAATGCGGGGTCCGGGGACTGAGGACAGCTGGGGTTCGGCCCCCTTCTCCAGCCTGTCCGAGTTTCCTACCTGCACCACTTCCTTTGGCTTGAGGCAGGTACTGGAGCGGTGGCCAGACTCGCTGCAGTCCTTGCAGCAAGGCTGAATGGCATCAGAACCCAGCCGGTCAAGAGAACGCGTTCTTCGTTCCCTTGGGCACCAACTGCGTCTGTGACCCTTCTCGCCACAGCCCAAACTGGAGCCACGAAAACCGTCTGGGCTTGCCTTCCTCGACGGTGGTTTCTCCACCTTCGCCTTCCGGCCTCGGAGGTCACGGCAGGGTTGGGCGGCCGCCCCTTGGCTGCTGGTCATCTTCAGGAAGGCCTCAAATTCCAAGGCCCTCGCCAGCGCCACCTGCAGGTCCCCAGGGTGCGCCTGCTTGACTTAGATTTGCAGCTGCTGGTCGTCTAGGGCGTCAATGAAGGAATCTCGGGCCAGCACCACAATCATTTCTTCCAGGGCCGCGGGATATGACCTTCTTACCAACGCCTCCACGTCCTACACCAGCTGGGACAGCGTCTCGCCCCGCTCCTGAGTCCTCTTCCTCAGGCGAGCCCGGTACACCTTTGCCTGGTGGTTTTGCCAGAAGCGGCAACAAAGGGCCTCTGCCACACTTCCATAACAGACGCGTTGGGCCAGCAGCAGGTGCTCCAAGACCTTCACAGCGGGGCCTTGCAGCGCTGTTGCCAACTGAAGCGCCTTCTCAGCCTTGCTCCAGCCCTGGGCAGAGGCTAGCATCTCGAACTGGGCGACGTAAGCCTCCCAGACTACCTTCCTGTCGTACTCCGCCGGCTTGCATTTCCCCAAACGCAGGGAAGCCAAAGGACTGAGGGGTGGAGAATGCAACTTGTGCAGGCAGCTGGCGGGGCGGCCGGGGGAGGGAGACAGGGGGGGTGATGGCGGCAGAAGGGGGGGTTTGACTGAGCTCCAGCCTGCCACCAGCCGGGCTCAAGGGAGGGGTTCCAATGGCTCCCCAGCCCCCTGAAGCAGCTACTGGCTCTGACACGACGCTGTGAGGCCCCCAAGCCAAGGGTTCTTGCCAAGAGCCCCAGGCAGACCTCAGCAGGTCCGCCACCCCAGCGATTCCTGACAGAACACGTGGGGCCGCCTGTTCCTCCGTGCATGCTGTTGCCAGCTGGCGCCGCTGCTTCTCCGTCCTCACCTTCTCCCTCAGGGTCTGGACCTCACCTTCCAGAGTCTGCACCTTGTCCAGCAGTTCATTCCTGATGCTGTCGCAAGCCTGGTCGGTACTGCTGTGTTTCCGCCTTCAAGTACGCGAGGCTGCTCTGTAGCACATCCTCAAGATGGCGGACCTGGTCGTCTGCCTGTTGAGCCTGCTCACATGCCAGCTGATCGGCTCTTTCAGCCTGCTCATGTGCCAGCTAATCGGTTCTTTCAGCCAGCTCATGTGCCCTCTGAGCCTGTGCCTCATGGTCCACTGCCATTTCCTGCTTCATACTGGCCAACATGGCCAGCAACCAAGTCCATCTGGCCTGCTTTAACTTCACTCGAGCCGCCCTTGGCCCATCATGGCGGCCATTTTGTGACTCCATGATGACACACCGTCTCTCACTGCTCTCTGTTCCCGGGATCCCACTCTATGACACCACTTGTTGCGCCATCCCTCACTCTGGGCGGGCATGTTATCTGCACGGGTACGGGTTGAGAAACTAGAGCAGCAGGGCCTCAAATAAGTCACACTCTGAACACTGGGACAAGGCACACACACACACACACACATGGGCACTATTTCCTAGGTTTATTGACAAATCCTCCACAAGTACACTGCTTTACAAGTTCACAGGGACACCACAAGTCTCCCAGGGCACGACAGGCACTCAACAGAGCACTCAACAGGCAGGGAAACACTTCCAAAGCAGGCAGGCACACGCTGGCTTCCTCTCCGGCCACGCGTCTCTGCTCTCCCTCTTTTTTCCTCTCCCAGTGCTGCCACCTCCAACAGTGCTGCCACCCACACCCATACCCCTGGTGTAACATATATATATATATATATATATATATATATATATATATATATATATATATATATATATATATATATATATATATATATATATATATATATATATATGTTTTTTTTTTCTTTTCCTTCTGTGCATTTGTAGTACGTCATGATCATGTCATCTCATTTTTGTTTCTCCTCTTGTGTTGGGAGCTCCAATTTGTCAAGCCTTTCTTCACAGCTAAGCTCTTTCAAGTTTGGTACCCATTTTGTAGCTGCTGTTTGCACTCACTCTATCTTTTCAAATGTATTCCATGTTACTGTTGCATATTCGAGTGTTGGTCTTAATAAGTGTTGCAATTATTTTCTTAATTATTTCCTTATCTATGTATCTACCCATATTTGTCAACAAGTGGTGCATGTTTCTTACTTTGTCATTTATATGGTCTCCTGGTGATAATCTGATGTTTATTATTACATCTAAGTCATTTCCATATGTTTGAATTGCGTTGTTATCTGATTTATAACACCAGGTAGGTCTCTTTCATCTCCTGCCAAATTTTATCACATGACATTGATCTACATTAAAATCCATTTGCTATTTCTTACTCCATCCATAAGAGTCCCGTAAGCCTCCTTGCGTGAACCTTCATAATTTTCCTTTGCAACTTTGCATCGTGGACAAACATGTTCATGTAAGTCTCTGTTCCAGTACTGGCTTCTATATCACTAACATAAATCAAGAACATGATTGATGCTAACATTTATGCTTGTGAGACTCCGCCTTTTACTTTTCTCCAGGCTGAGTACTGTTGCGGTACTTACCATTTACACCGCCACCCATGGCTAACCAGACACTATAGTGGCAGGCAGGCAGGCAGGCACCAACTCACACGGAGTAGTGTGATCGAACACGAGTAAATACTGACAAATTTTACGTTTTATTTTCTATTTAATCCCAACTTTTGCTGTGGATCCAAGGGCATTTTGAGATGATAAACTTGAATCCATCGATTATTTGAAGTTCAAGTCAACTAAAAGGTAGAAAATACGTTTTTTCATTAAAAATAATCGGCATACATGCAGTGTTTATGACCAACTCTCATGTCTGTCTGCATCAGTTCGACGGATGCGATCGCCTTTATGGGACAAATTGTCGTCAAACACCATTAGCAAATAAAAATCCACAGCGGATAGCAAACGAATATCCAAATAAAAACATTACTCTTTTGGAAGGTAAGATTTTATGTTTATTAAAGTTTCAGAAACATTAAACAAATCAAGTAATTGCACGTTGCATTATAATTGTGCCTTTATAACAGCCAACAAGCCAACAATGTCTCGCATGACCAGACTGATATATTAGTACATTGTGGAGGTCTTCGCTTCCTAAATCAAACTTTAGTTCCTAGACGGACGCAATGAGTCAGCCTCAGTGGACGCATCTTTGAGGAGATTGTGACTGAGAGCATGCGAAGCTACCATTGTCTGTGGACCACGAATGTGATTTGTGCCTCATGAAAGGTTTCCGTTTCCTGAGGAGCCAACCACGAATGTATTCATACAGTCTTTTTAAGTTTGCCTTGTCTACGATTGACAAGACACATTATTAATTTCAGAAAATGTGTGTTTGTGTGTGTGTGTGTGTGTGTGTGATAGGGTGCATTCAATAAATTATTGATTTAAAAAAAAAACTGATGAAAGAACTTATTGGAAAAGGCGCTTGTGTGATGGCTCCTCTAGCCTCCTGATGCATGACATTATGAGAACATAAGAGAAACTCCAAGTCGAATGTAGAACAAATAGTACGTATCCATATTCAAAGATTTATCTCGTCTTCTAAAAGCTCCGTAATGACTCAGCAATAATTTCACTCATCAACCACTCTACCTCTGGTCTACTTCTACTCTTTTCATATTTTAAACCTAATAAGTACTAACGTTATCAAACTTAAATCCATTACTTCTAGTTTTATCTCGATTCGTAATTCTAAGGATCTTGTCAATAGCACCCTTGTTATATCCCTTATTACCACCTAAAAAAAAAAAAAAACTATCAGATCCCCTCTTAATCTATATCTCCCTAACGAATATAAATTTAAAATCTCTCTCAATGAATATTACACACCCCTTTTGTGCACTAAGATCCAGACAAAGTGTTCTTTCGATATTAGACCGGTTCTAAGATAGTTATAGTATATATTTATAAAAAGGAATGAGGTTAAGATTTAGTAAAGCATGTAATTCATGGACCAATTATAATTACGTCGAACACAATCTGTAGGTTGTTTTGAATCTGATTTACGTGACATTTTCGTTTACCAGATGGGCTTCCCGTTCAACAAGTACAATGAGGCAGACACCATAATGGGAGATTTCCACATCCAAGAGACAGTTTACAGACAATGCCAGCGAATTCAAATGAAAACCAGCTGTGTATTGCATCGTCCGCACCAACACTAACAACTCATTCATTGCTGAACACACCAAGGACAGCATTCTCAACCCTTTCGGGATCTTATCTACTTTTAACAGGCTTCAATATAAGTTAATAGGGTTTTCAAGAGCATTTTCATGATTCTAATTATCAGAGATTCTGCATCGTCATTTGGAAAAAAGTCCATGAGAAACCGGTAAATCATCTCTGTTGCCTTTGAAAAATGTTTAGTGTGAAAGTCCAAAGCGTTTCAAAATATAGGTATGGAAATTTCAGTCCAGTGTACAAATAACAAAGAAAACACGTGCTTACCAACTTCAAAGAATATAATTCTGCAGCGCTAGTTGCTAGTCTATATCATTCGATGAGGTATCGGAGTCCCTGCTTTCATATCTATAAGAGGTGGAGTATATACTACAAGAAAATACGGAAAAAATATTTTATTTTCACAGGGCTTCCTCTCCTATACCGTGTGTGGTAACTTGGATCAATTTTGGAGTTTGGAATTTGCAAAATATACAACTATACATGATAATATTTACATCAGAATAACTTCGGGACAGCGTCGCTTGTGGAGGACGTGAGTGGGCGTGGGAATAGTCGAGTAAGTAGGTGTGCGTGAGCACACTTGTACTTTACCTGCTCCGGTAGCACCTTTCCCATCAGCGTGACCACGACGCTTTATGTATGTGGAGGTACAAATGTGTGCGGGCGTGTACACGTACGAGTGTGTATGTATGGAGAGTGAGGGTGGAGGAAGAAGGGTAAAAAAGAGCGCGGTACAGCGAGTAACAAGCACAAGAGTCTTATTTGGGTAACAGGTGTGTTGATGTATTGGTGTGTTCAACGAATGATGGCTAATGGACTATACACAGGAGAAAAGAAAACAAAAGGATCTAAATATACGTGTTGAGTATTATTCCTCCCCATGCATGCGCATACTGACACATATATGGGGCCAATGACGCGCTATTTGCATCATAGATGAACACAGCCTGGATGCGCGAATACGTGTGAGAATTTGGCGGCAGACGAGAGAGAGAGAGAGAGAGAGAGAGAGAGAGAGAGAGAGAGAGAGAGAGAGAGAGAGAGAGAGAGAGAGAGAGAGAGAGAGAGAGAGAGAGAGAGAGAGAGAGAGGAGTCAGGACGGAAACATGTCACGTGCAAGACAAGTGACTGACATACACACACAACACACCTTGTTATGAGCACGTCACCCAAAAAAATAACGTTAACAATAAAATTAATAAAGATAATTTACAATATCATCATGATCCGTGCATGGTGACTCATCCCTTTAGCCCGAACATGCCGAAGAGGTGCTGGATGGGGCCCCGCCGCCTCCCATGGTGGTGCGGGGACACGGGCACGGGCTTGAACTCCCCCTCGCAGTACTCAATGGGCGCTTGGAAATCTTGGTTGAGAGGGTGGTGCGATAGAGGGGGGGGCCCGTAAGAGGCGGGAGGCGCTGGGGACGGTCCGTAAGAGGGGAAAGGATGCGGCTCCGGTTCCGGGTGAGGTATTGGTTCCGGGTGAGGCAGGGGCGGCGGTGGTCCGTAGTTAGAAGGCGGTGGTGGGCCGTAGGAAAGTGATGGGACGGGAGGTGGGGGGCCGTAGGAAGGAGACGGTCCCGAAGGAGGTGGACCATAAGAGGTGGATGGGCCATGGGGAAGGGCGGGGACGTGGAGCTGCGAGGACTGCTTGATGGGACCGAAATTATGGGGGTCAGGGTGGGGGGCAGGAATGTGGGGCTGTGAGGGAGGCGGGCTTACCAGATGATCCTCTGGGAATTGGAAATGATTTTTGGTATTGATGGGAAGGTCAGAGGATTC
>NC_087151.1:5450000-5462500 GCF_035594125.1 Scylla paramamosain | reverse complement strand
ATATATACGAGTAAATACAAAAAGAAAAAAAAAGTGATAAATAAGAGATCAGTGAGAAAGGAACATATGTATAAAAAAAAATAAGGTCAAGAGAAAGTGATATTTGACAAATGTTGTTCACTGAAAAAAAAAACGACAATAAAGACACACCCATACGAAAAAAGAGAGGGGAAAGTGCAAAAAATGAGAGAGAGAGAGAGAGAGAGAGAGAGAGAGAGAGAGAGAGAGAGAGAGAGAGAGAGAGAGAGAGAGAGAGAGAGAGAGAGAGAGAGAGAGAGAGAGAGAAACCGAAACAAAGCTAATATCTATAAACAATAAACAAATAAATAAAGCAAAGAATCCACACACAAAAAAAAACACAACAAAACAAAACAAAACAAAACAAAAACAAACAAACACTCATCAGAACACTAACGAGCACAACAACACAACAACCCTTTAACAACAAAACACCAATAAAATTCATCTACCAACGTCCGCATCCATTACACACAACACAACACTTTCTCCTCAACTCACGTGCTTCTCCAGGATGATATTGTACTTCTGCATCACCTCCTTGCCAAGCACCATGGGTAGGAACTCATTGTAGGTGATGTGTTGCGTGATAGCCGCCAGGATGTGCCGCGCCTCCTGCATAGCGAGGGAGGTGAAGGGGAGACGAGGCGTTAGTGAGGGGCAAGAGAGTCACGAGTAAGTTAAGATGAAGACAGCGATGTAAAAAGGATGAAAATAGGATGAAACAGTGGGGTGGGGAGGAAGGAGAGGAGATAAGGCTAGGAAGATAAGTACAATGAGGTAGAGATGAAAAAAGGGGAGGTTAGGATATGGAATTTGGAAGGGGGAGATGTGTTAACAAGAGAATCACAGGTAGGATAAGGGTACGGATGTATAGATGATGGAAGGGGGTTATGGGGTGGAACAGGGAACAGTAGGAGCATTAAAGATGAGGAAAGGGATATAGAGATGGAAGGAAGAGTTATGCAATAGAATAAAGGAAGAACGGGAGACGATTTAATTGTCAGAGAGAGAGAGAGAGAGAGAGAGAGAGAGAGAGAGAGAGAGAGAGAGAGAGAGAGAGAGAGAGAGAGAGAGAGAGAGAGAGAGAGAGAGAGAGAGAGAGAGAGACGGAAAACCACCATGCACATACGCTATATAGTCAGCACGAGTATGAACACAGAAAAAATGTGATTGGTTCTCAGCCTCACACACACACACACACACACACACACACACACACACACACACACACACACACACACACACACATACAGTCAAGTCAGCACTACTGGAGGCAGTCAGAGTAACTAGAAGTGGGAGAAACACGCAAGCAAGGGAGACTAACACAAAGTCAGGGTAGGTTAACAGGCATCACTATACACACAAACAAATCTAAAAGGAATGTCTTGCAACTAAAACGTCAACTAAAGACAAAAAAAAAAAAACTGCTCTCCCTGAAATCCCTCGGTGTCCCTGGAAGCCTGCACAGTCCTGGAGGTCCACAGCGGCACTCTGGCGGCACTCTGGGGGCCCATGGCGGTCACAGTTGATACCTAGATGACTCTGGAATTTCCTGGAAGTCATAAGAAGTCCCTGATGGCCATTAGAAGTCGGTAGCTATGTCCCTAGATGTCCCTGAGATGTCTACTGAGGGTCCTTTAGACTGTAATGGTTGATGGAGGTGGCTAGGTGTCCCTGGCAGTCCCTAGGTGTGTGCAGTGGTCCGCTGGAGCCTAAGGGGAGGGCGTGGAGGGCGTGGATGGTGACTCACATGGTACAGCTTCTCGTCGTCCCAGTGGGGGTTGTAGCGGTACAGCCCCATGGCGATCCGGTTGTGCTCCCTCATGAAGAGTGTGTGCAGCACCGCTAGAACCTGAGGACGTGCGGGGTTACAACGTGAGGCAGGTGGCGAGGGAAAGAGAAGAGTTAGGAAGACAGAGTAGGGTGAGGAGCGTTGAGTGGAAACAAGTAGGAGGATTTGATAATAAAACACTAAAAAATCGTGAAGTGTGGCAAGAGTATTTTATGTTCAATATGAAATCGAGACGGACAGCATATATGAGACAGGAGGACGAGACAGAAATCACTAAAGGAAGACAAGAAAGGGAAACGACAACTAAGCAGTAAAAAAAATAAAACTTCATAGGGTTGTGACATAAGTTGTAAGTTTAATTATAAAGATAAACAATGAAACAAGCGCCACATATTAAGCAGTAAGATGAGACAAGAAGAGAAGGCAACAACTAGACACTGAGAATCATGAACTGCTACAAGAATTAAGTTGTGAGTTCAAGATGTACTCGTAAGTGAGCGTGGCAAACACAAGGAGTCACAGGGGCGCCTCTAGTCCTTACCAGTTGCTCGTTGACCCTGCCGTCACCCGCGTCGAAGCAGTACACGTCCCTGTTGGGTCTGATGCAGCCCTCGTCAGGTTCATTGAGCTTGAGCGGCAGCAGGTCCTTCATGCCAAACTCCCTGAACACCGGCAGAGACTGAAGGAAGGAAGAGAGGGAGGGAGGGAGGGAGGGAGGGAGGGAGGGAGGGATTAGTTAGGGTGATGTAGTAGAAGAGTTGGGAATGCGTTACTACAGGAGTTTGGTGTTCTATGTAGTGACTTATTTTCATGTTTCTTTTTCTTTCTTGTGTACTCATTAAGACAATTACTTTTCTTCTTCGATCAGCTGATATTTTACGTAATCAACACCACTTTATTAGCTATCAATTTTCTTATCTGCGTGGGTGTCATTTCGTTTAATTGGTGACTTTGAGCAATATCGTTAAAGTATATTCTCTCTCTCTCTCTCTCTCTCTCTCTCTCTCTCTCTCTCTCTCTCTCTCTCTCTCTCTCTCTCTCTCTCTCTCTCTCTCTCTCACCTTCATGAGGCCACCGCGGTGCAGACGGATCTGGTTGGCGTGATCATTTGTGCTTCCGTACACCCAGTTGGCGTCCAGCATTGAGGAAATCTGGTTGATCTGGGAGCGAGGACCTGAACGGGAGGAAGGAGGAGGAGGGAAATAGAGACGTTAGCAAGGCACATGATTCAGGAAATTATTTTACTGTCTTAATATTTCACCCTCAATTGGTTAAATGGAACAAAACTCGTGTATTTTTTTTAAATCACTCCTGCACAGCCTACATCAATTTTTTTGGTCCCGGTTTCTTTGGTCCCTGGTTTCTTTGGCTTTCACCACACACACACACACACACACACACACACACACACACACACACACACACACACACACACACACACACACACACACACACACACACACACACACACACACACACACACACTCGAACATAGCAATTTACAACATAACCTCCTTGCAACTAATCTCTCATTCCTGATCCTTACTAAGGCCACCAGAGCTCCCTACAACATCCTATAGCGAGTCCCCGTCAGCCTCGCCGCCACCCCAGCACTCACCCAGCTTGCAGCCGTACTTGACGCCCGGCACGGAGCGCACCACGGAGATACATTTTTGGCCGAAGAGGGAATAGAAGGGGTCCTCGTCGGGAATGTGGATAGGGAAGCACTCGGGGTGTCCTGGGCCCTCGCAGCACTTGGGGTCCTCCTTAGTGATGGGGTCTGAGGAGGAGGAGGAGGAGGAGGAGGAGGAAAAAGAAGAGGAATGAGTCAATTCAGCTTATATTTAAGAGAATACTTAAAAAAAAATGTACATATATATATATATATATATATATATATATATATATATATATATATATATATATATATATATATATATATATATATATATATATATTGAAACGAGTTGACATGAATAACAGATAAAAAAAAGGCTTATCTTAATGAGAATCCCAAGCATGAAAGGTGAGTCACTTCAGGTCAGGGCCTTACCTTTGGTCTCGGCAGTGAGGGTCATGTCGTGGTCGATGGCCTGGCCCCACGCCACAGCCATGATGGTCACCGCGTGATCATGCGGGCCGTCGTCGCGGTGCACGTGCGCGGACACTACGCGGGGGGAAGGCAGCGGGTACCCATCGACTCCTACACGTGGGGCGTCGATACCTGGCGGGGAGGGAAGGGGAGGGTGAGACACGGCAGTAAGATGAAAAGTACCGGGTGACGTGGTGTGGTGACGGGCGAATGTACGGAGAAAGGGCGGCGGTGGGGATGATGGTGATGATGATGGATGAGGTGAGGTGCGGCGTGCTCTGCGGGATGGTAACAGTGGTGGTGTGGTGATGATGATACACGGTGTTCTGAAAGCTGGTGTAGTCAGAGTTGTGGACTAGTTTTCAAATTATTTCTTTTCGGGTCTGGCACCTTATTTTTCATTATTATTATTATTATTATTATTATTTTTTTTACCAACCACCTTAAAACAACAACAAAAAAAGTGTGGGTGTGATGGCGGCAAAGGTCTGAGGTGGCACAACAACTATGACTGAATGAATACAATGCTTGCTGTTCACCTTTGTAATGAAAGTAAAATGTCAGTATGAAAAATACACCAGAGCATAGAAAACTTGGGTAAGCATTTGTGTGGAGGGTGTACGCGGCCAACAGGAGGCAGGGCGTGTAGAGGGCCTGAGCGCGAGTGGGGGGTGATCTGCTGGAGGGGCGTGCTTACCGTCGGCATATGCAGGAGGAAGGCGTCGCTTGAAGGCAGTGTTCATGGCGCCCCACAGAGGGTTCTCCAGATTGTTGCACCGACCATTGTACTTACGATACCTGAGAGAGAGAGAGAGAGAGAGAGAGAGAGAGAGAGAGAGAGAGAGAGAGAGAAAGAGAGAGAGAGATTTTAGAATGTCGTCACATCTCTCTTACCACAAGTTCAGTATATACAATTCTCATTTCTTAATGAAGCTCGCGCGCGCAGCACACACACACACACACACACACACACACACACACACACACACACACACACACACACACACACACACACACACACACACCAACCTGTTCTCCATTCCAGCCGTTCATTCATTCATCCAGTTTCTCTTTTCTTTCATTCTTTTCTTCCTATCTTTCTTCCCCTTAGTAAATAAACTCGTCCTCCTCCTCCTCCTCCTCCTCCTCCTCCTCCTCCTCCTCCTCCTCCTCCTCCCGAACACTCACCTGGTCACCTCACACGCGGTCGGCTTCATGAAATCTGGGCACACTTTCCCGATGATGGTACGGAAGGAGTCGATGAGTGGCAGGCCGTTCAACAGCACATCCTTGGGCAAGTTGTACCTGTGGAGAGGGCGCCGCGGGTCAGAAAGGGTCAAAGGCTGGGTCAGGAAAGGTCATTAGAATAGTCAGAGTTGGTCAGGTTAAGAGGTAATGTGCTTTATTTAATGAGACGTTGATTTGTTAGGTGAAGTAATGGTAATATGTTGACTGAGTACAAGAATGGAGCTAAAATCCTGCTTGCAAAATTCAGGTAAGATTGGTTTGCTTTCTGGGAGGCAGACTAAGCGAGAATGATGGATTTTTAAAACTTTAGAGTGACCCTGACCAGACTCCTTGACACGCGAGGGAAATAAGAAAAGGGGAAATAAGAAGAAGAAGAAGAAGAAGAAGAAGAAGAAGAAGAAGAAGAAGAAGAAGAAGAAGAAGAAGAAGAAGAAGAAGAAGACGAAGAAGAAGACGAAGAAGAAGAAGAAGAAGAAGAAGGGTAAGACCAGCAAGGAAGGTACTCACTCCTTGGCCAGATTCCTCGAGGTCTCTATCAGCACGGCGCCCAGGTTGCCCAAGTCCCTGTGGTCTGGGTCACGCATGGGGCGAGGCAGACCCAGGCGGTCCCTCGCTGCCCTGAAGGCTGTGTTCACCGACTGGAAGGTGATGCAGGTATAGCCTTCACGCTCAGCCGGCAACCTGCAGGCGGGAAGGTATCGATGAGCGGGAAGAGAAGACGGCAGCCAGAAAAAAATAAAGGTAAAAAAATGAATAATAATAATAATAATAATAATAATAATAATAATAATAATAATAATAATAATAATAATAATAATAATATGATAATAAAAAGACGGAGGAGAGAACATGAAAGATAGATATACTTTTGTTTATAAAATTACTGGGCAAATGAAAGTTGAAATATACAATACAATAAATTCTGGAAGATACGAATGAAAGAACGTGAGAGAAGAGTGGCCCCGACCTGACGAGAGAGAGAGAGAGAGAGAGAGAGAGAGAGAGAGAGAGAGAGAGAGAGAGAGAGAGAGAGAGAGAGAGAGAGAGAGAGAGAGAGAACTGACCACTGATTGCTTCTACAGGAGGGAAAAGGGAGACAGAGGAGAGGCAGGCAGCTCACCCTACCACTCCCCTCTCTCTCTCTCTCTCTCTCTCTCTCTCTCTCTCTCTCTCTCTCTCTCTCTCTCTCTCTCTCCTTGGCCGTGCATGGAAAGTGCTTGGGGTGTTGCCTGAGGCGTTGTCACAGGTGTATTAATGTCTGTCAGTCAATCTTCCGTACTCACCTTGGTGGAAAGCGTGTGTGTGTGTGTGTGTGTGTGTGTGTGTGTGTGTGTGTGTGTGTGTGTGTGTGTGTGTGTGTGTGTGTGTGTGTGTGTGTGTGTGTGTGTGTGTGTGTGTGTGTGTGTGTGTGTGTGTGGACTCACCCGATGCCGTTGAACACTCCGAGGGCGAAATCTCTCTTGTAAGTTTTGCCAGGGCCGGGCAGCAGGAGCGCGCAGTTACTGTTGTCGCCTTGGCCTGAGTGTAAGCTGCGACCTCCTCCGGGAAACCTGGGAGTCGGGATGGGGAATAACAGGGTAAGAAGAAAGGGATATACGAAGAAAGGGAACGGAGAACCAGTGGGAGATACAGGACTGAGGGTTAGTGACTGAAAAGGAGCCAAGGATGGTTGTGGTGCGTGGGTGTTGCGGCAGGGAGCTAAGCCACACACCACGCTACTCTGACACATCTAGGCCAATATTCATGAACGCTTTGCTCTCTCACCATGATAAGCCGGGTTCTCAAGAGTGTTTCTCCTGTTACTAATCTTGTTAATCTGTCACTAGAACCGTAAAAAACACTTCAAAACCTGTGTCTCTTCAACTACAGCCTATGGAAAGTAGTCGAGGTGCAGGAAGAAATGTTTCAGAATATGGTCCTTTGGCTTGATACTTCTCACTGAGTCTGCCCAGTATGGTTGTCTGTCTAACGTAGCACAATAAGGTCACAGTGGCCCATTGGTGAGGAGGAAAGGTGAGGATACAAATGATCTTTCTATTTCCAAGCAGTCAAACTTTCCTGCTTGTGTTGCCTATTTTTAGTATCGACTACCTCGTGCTACAAAAGCCTCAAACCAGTCTGCTTCCTGCCATTACGTCTGTTTTGCGGTGTCATGTCACCTTATTTCCCTCATCATGACACTATTCCTCACACGCTCTCTCTCTCGTAATCCATTGCTTTCCTTTCATGCACAACTTGGCCGCCAATCTCCACGTCCCACACTCATCATTTCACATTACCTGTTGCCTGGTGTCTGTTACTCGTTTCCTGTTTCGACAATAACCGACTACTCGAGCTGGTGTCACCCGCAGTCACTCACCCACCCTTCACTTGAGTGCATCCGTCTCGCCATCCTTCCCCGCTCTCACCTCTCGCCTGCTTTCTTGCTCATCGGCAGCCATTTCACCTCCATTCTGATATTTTCTCTCTGTTCTCAACTTTTATTTTTATTTTTCTGAGGTGTTCGCCTCCCGTCTCGCTCATGTCCTCAATATCTTCCTTTCTCGTCTTGATTTGAAGGCAACACTTTTTTTTTTTTTTGTTCCATTTTCGCCCAGTCATTTGTAAGTGTAGATAGTGGTCTGTTTAGTAATATTAGTCCGTTAGGTTACTTCATCTCGAAATGGACGTAGAATCTGGATTTTCTAGTTTTTGTGGCTTAAGTCCAGATTCTTAAACTTATCGGCGCTTCATCTCTACTACTTTCAACAGGCTGTACAGGAAGTTAATGAGGCTTTCAAGGGTGTCTGTATGATTGCATTGACAGTTTAACAAGTCTTCTGCATTATCAATGGGAGAAACACTCATGAGGACACTACTGACCGTCTGTGTTGCCTCTCGCAATAAGAAGCGAGTTAAGTTAAAAAAAAAATGAACCTTGTTATGAACACAAGGAAAGTAAATCTATACTACCATCCATATATTGCCTATAACTAAATAACTTCACTTAACCTAAAGGAAAGTCTAACATAACATAACTTAATATAACTTAAGCTAATCCAGTCTATGCCTAAATAAGCCAAGTAATCCTTTATCTAATTAATGTGATGAGGATAGACTCTTGATACACCACCACATCCTCTGCTGGTGGGGAGGAAGGTTCCTCACTCTCCCACGACCTGTATTCTCCAACAATTTGAGGTTTGATAAAAAAAAAAAGCAAAGAAACTAATTTTAAACGCCACAATGATGATTAATTTGGCTCTCACGATGGTTTTCTTTCTCGGTGACGGTGCAGAATCCTTCTTAAACCACCACTAGCATCATGACAACGCCCTTGAAAATCCCTATTAACTTCCACCGCAGATGTTAAAAGTTACAGAGAAAAGACGCTAAAAAGTTTGAAAATACGGCACTACAAAGTCTCTTAATCAGTTAAGCTTATCGCAAACAGCATCACATAGACTAAAAGATGTTCCTTTGCGTTCCTTTTCATCTCCGGCGCCTGCACCTCTGTCTGTCCTGCGTCCCATGCCCGCCACTCACCTGCCGCGTCCCGGGCCGGTGGGGAAACCGCCGTGGAAGGCATCAGCTTCAGGTTCAGCTTCAGCTTCGGCTTTTACTCCCGCCGCCGCCACCAACACCGCCAGTGCCAGAAACCTGCGGGCCAGCAAGAAGAGGAACGAGGTCAGGTCAGCCTAGGAAGGCGTCATAAAAACTGGTTTACTTTTACATTGGGAACAAAGAATTGCTATGTCATTATTTTCACCTAGTACAGATAATATTCTGTTGCATCGGAAGAGGGATAAAACTTTTTTTTAATACTTTTGCAAAATGGAGATTAGAAATCATCATTAGCAACAGCAGCAGCAGCACCAGCAACAATAAGAGGAAGAACAACACAGCAACAACATGGACAATACACAGTGATATAAGAAGCTACAAAAAAAAAAAAAAAAAAAAACAACACTATTACTGCGTGCATGACTGCGTGCACAGAATTAATCTTTACCTTCCCTGTCTTAGAAACGCACGCGCGCGCGCGCGCGCACGCACGCGCACACGCACACACACACACACACACACACACACACACACACACACACACACACACACACACACACACATAGTATCCATCACTAATTTACTGACGAAAAAATACGAAAGGAATACTAGAAAAAAAAAACGAAAAGAAAAGACAATTATGAACAATAAGCGTATGAAGATCTATAATCGCGGACACAGAGGTCATAAACACACGCCCCTGCAACCTGAACTTACATTTTTGGAGATCAACTTCAGAGGAACAGGTTGGCTCCACTTTCTCCGGCGGGAAAAGCTGATTTATTTGTTATGTTGTGAGGGTGTGGCGCTTGTGTGCTTGTGAGAGAGAGAGAGAGAGAGAGAGAGAGAGAGAGAGAGAGAGAGAGAGAGAGAGAGAGAGAGAGAGAGAGAGAGAGAGAGAGAATGTGTGTGTATCTTGCGCCCCAACAGAGAAAGAATCAATTTGTCAACAAGAGGCGACGCTCTCTTCTTCAATCTCCAGAGAATTAAGCCAATCACTGAGTCATTCTCTCTCCGCAGCCCGCACCTGACGGCCCGCCACGTAATAATGTAATGAGAGTAATGCTGTCCGGACACACGCGGCAGGAGGGCGGCGGCACCACTGCTCTGATTGCTACAGTACAAGCGCATCGTGGAGGAAGGGAAGGGAAGGGAAAGGAGCGGCCGAGCGACGGAGGGGCGTGGTGTGTGAGAGAGTGGAGGAGTGTGTGAGGGAGGGATGGGTGTCGGTGGGTCAGTGTAATACAGCATACAAATACACGTTTTATTTAATGCTTGTTTTTTTTTCTTCAGTGGAAGTGTTAGTGTGTGGAACTTTATGTGTTATTTAATGCTATTGCTGGACTGTGTGTGTGTGTGTGTGTGTGTGTGTGTGTGTGTGTGTGTGTGTGTGTGTGTGTGTGTGTGTGTGTGTGTGTGTGTGTGTGTGTGTGTGTGTGTGTGTGTGTGTGTGGGGCTTCAAAATCTATATGTTCTGTTTCTTCTCTTTCTGTCTGTTTATCTGTCTTCGTCTGCCTGTCTGTTTGTCTATCTGTCTCTCTCAGCCTGTCTCTTCCCTTCCCACACCCGTCACTTTCCCAGGCTCGTTATTAAATTCACGGCAGCTCATTACTCTGACGATACTTCCATGTTCCCCACCTTTCCCCCTCGCTCTCCCTCCCTCCGTCCCTCCCTCTCCCCCACACCTGCTCCTGCACATCCCTCCTTCCTCCCTCCTTCCAGTGGTCACCTGCGTTCAAAGAAGACATTCACTTTCTCCCGATCAAACGTCATATTACTTCGTGACCTGAGAGGTAGAGAGGAGGAAAGAGAGAGAGGGAAGGGAGGGAAGGAAAAGAAAGGCACAAGGATGTTTTCTCGTGTGCTTCTTTTCTTTTTCTTCTCTCGTTTGAATCAAAGTTTAAATATTGTCATTTGAAGGTGATGGTAATTATAGATTGTTTGGGATGATGTGTGTGTGTGTGTGTGTGTGTGTGTGTGTGTGTGTGTGTGTGTGTGTGTGTGTGTGTGTGTGTGTGTGTGTGTGTGTGTGTGTGTGTGTGTGTGTGTGTGTGTGTGTGTGTGTGTGTGTGTGTGTGTGTGTGTGTGTGTGTGTGTGTGTGTGTGTGTGTGTGTGTATGATCGCGTGCTTGAGTAATGAATTATATATTTCAATATTACTGCATTCTCTCTCTCTCTCTCTCTCTCTCTCTCTCTCTCTCTCTCTCTCTCTCTCTCTCTCGCACACCTGACCTTTTCTATCTTCCATTTCAGTTGTTTTGCTTGTAGCTAAATAATTCCTCATTGCTTTCCTTTCACCGAGGTCTACACTCTTCCTTTCCATTCTCCTCCTCCTCCTCTTCCTCCTCCACCTTCTCCTCCTCTTCCTCCTTCATATCCTCCACCTCCTCCTCCTGCCCCATCCTCATCTCCCTCTTCACAGATGCCATTCTCCTCCTTCCCCAGCTTACCCCAGATGTGTGTGTGGTGAATGACCTCTTCCAAGCACTAACATCCTCCACCTTCCCTCTCTCTCTCTCTCTCTCTCTCTCTCTCTCTCTCTCTCTCTCTCTCTCTGCTTGCTTCCACTCCGTCCATTCACTTTTCATGTTTTCTTTCCGTTGTTGCTGCTTACCCATCTCTCTCTCTCTCTCTCTCTCTCTCTCTCTCTCTCTCTCTCTCTCGTTACCTATATCTTCCCCAACACTTCATCGCTTTCCCGTGGTGTGTCTGTCTGTCTGTGTGTCTGTGTCTGTCTGTGTGCCGCCTGAGTGATGAGGAGCATAACAGTCATGCATTCCCTTCTGCATGACATTCTTACGTTCCTTGTGTGAGATTCTAGTCGTGTATGTTAGGTATTATCTTCCTTATTCTTTTGCAATTTAATCTTGATATAAACGGGTTTTTTTTTTCTCATGGATATAATTTTTGTATATGACTTTTTTTCTTTCTTTCTTTCTTTCTTTTTTTTTTTTTGTTGTTGTTTATTTCCAGAATTTAGTGATCTTATTTCAGAAAATTGAGTTCGGTAGCCTTTTTTTTTATGAAGAGAGAGAGAGAGAGAGAGAGAGAGAGAGAGAGAGAGAGAGAGAGAGAGAGAGAGAGAGAGAGAGAGAGAAAAGGAAGAAAGAGGAACGCGTGAGAGAATGACGTATGGAAGAGAGATGGCAGCGATGAAGACAAGAATATAATGAGGAAGATGGAGGTAATGAAAATGGAGAAGATTAAATGTTTCAGAAAATCAAAGACTATGGAAACAAACAGTAATGGAGAAATATGAAAAGAAGGAAAAAAAAAAAAAAAGAAGAAAGAAAGCGTCAGCGTCAAAAATGAAGAGGAGAATGAAGACACGAAAATAAGCGAGAGCAAAGAACGTAAGAAGTGAAAAGAAGGAGAGTGTAATAAAGACGGGGAGTAAGATAATGAACACGTAAATATTAAACGAAGTACTTGAATAAATAAATAGATAAATAAATAAATAAATAAATAAATAAATAGGTAAAGTTTACATAATGCAAGAGAAGGAGATATTACAATGATAGAAAAAAAAGGAAAGAGAATAGAAAGAACATGCATTAATGATGAGGACTGAGATAATGTTGACAAATTATCTATGAGGCAAATAAATGGAAGGGGAAGGGAAAGCTAGAACAACAACCCTCCCCCCATCTCTCTCTCTCTCTCTCTCTCTCTCTCTCTCTCTCTCTCTCTCTAACATAATCACAAGCCTTCACTTCACGTCCACTTTACAACTCCACTCACTTTCCCTCTCACTCCCCCCCCCCCAAAAAAAAAGCCTCCTTTCCTGCTCCTCTTACTTCTCCC
>NC_087151.1:5437500-5442500 GCF_035594125.1 Scylla paramamosain | reverse complement strand
ACTTTTTCGTCTACAACAACAACAGCAACAACAACAACAACAACAACAACAACAACAACAACAACAACAAGAACAACAACAACTACTACTACTACTACTACCACTACTACTACTACTACTAGTATCACTACCACCACCACAACTGTCATTTCACTTTTATACCACCACCACCAAAACCACCACCAGCACCACCATCACGACCAGCACAATAACTAAAGCAATAACGTTCTACATGAGAGTGTTCCCCCTCTGGCTGCTCGTCTACCATAAATGAACGGCCGCAAGGAATATAAATACTTGTCTATCTGCCTGTCTCTCCCTCTCACCATCCGTGCATCCGTTAATCAGGTGTGGAGTCTGTGCCGGGCGGACGTTGGCAAGAGAGTGAGAGTAAGAGAGGGAGAAGAGAGAGAGAGAGAGAGAGAGAGAGAGATTTAGGTCTAACGTTTAATCCTTTACATCCGCCTAGTTACTCTGAAAAAGGAAAATGGTAATAAAAAGTGTTGCTTGACGGGATGAAAGTGAGAGAGAGGGTGGAGCGAAGGGGAGAGAAGTAGATGGGGAGGGATGGAGGCAAGATAAAGCGGTGAGAGTCTAAACAAGTAATAAAAGTCGGGTACCTCTCTCTTCACTCTTACTCTCTCTTCTCTTATCCTCCTGTCCCTTCCATTCTTGTTCTTATTTATTCTCTTTCTCTTTCACCTCTTGTCCTTTCTTCCTTACACATCCTTCTCCCTCTTCTTTTATTCTCTCTTTATATCTTTTTCTCTTCCCTTCTCGTATTTTCCCACTCTCCCTCATCTTCTTTTCCCTATTTTCTTATTCTTCTTGTCTCTTTCCACCCTCTTCTTCTGCTCCTATTTTCCCATGTCCCTCATCCTCCTCTTCCCCTCTCCTCTGCTTAATCTTTTACCGTTCCTCTCTCTTCACTTCTAACCTTCTCATCCCACTGCTCTTCTATCTTCTAACCTCCCCTTCTCCAACTAGTTTAACTGCCCCACTCTCCTCTCATCGCTTACCTCCCTCCCTCTCTTCTCTTCGTCTCTTCATCACCACACACGCACGCGCCTAACAGTGAAAGTGGCGACGTGTATTGGTCTTCTGCTCTCGATAGTCCTCTTGTTGTTGTTGTTGTTGGTGGTGGTGCTGTTGGTTTGTGTTGCATCATACGGGTTGCTGGCTGAGAGAGGGAGGTGATGCAGAATACCAGAACACACAGACACACATATACCCAAATCACACACACACTGCAGGAGGACAAGGCCACCAGATGCTTCAGAGTATTAGCATGCGTCAGTCAGTCATGAGGCACACCGCGGTTCAGGGAGGAGGATGACAGTGACCCCGATGCATAGATACGGGTGAGAGAGAGAGAGAGAGAGAGAGAGAGAGAGAGAGAGAGAGAGAGAGAGAGAGAGAGAGAGAGAGAGAGAGAGAGAGAGAGAGAGAGAGAGAGAGAGAGAGAGAGAGAGAGAACATTCTGGTGTTGAACGCATGAAAAAAAAAAAAAAAAAATTCAATGGTGTCTTCTTTCAGTGAACGTAAAAGCGAAATCTCCCTCGACACCCACACAGCCACACACCCACACACGCCCCCGCCTCCCACGGTGTGAAGGGAAAGCTACGTTACATCAATCTCGCCCGCACCCGCAGCGCACCAGCCGGAAGTCCACCGCTAGGCCACTTGACGCCGCGGGCCTGTAATGCAACTCCCCGAGGCCGTGGGCGTGGGCGTGGAGATGTGTTGGCGTGGTTAGAAAAGGGGAGGGATGGCTGTGGCGTGTCGCTATGTCTATACAAAGGCAAACATATCACTGCCGAACTATGAGAGTAACAATATATATTAATAGCATCGTGTTTTTGTCTCGCTCGCCACGCCTCTATGCACCTCCTCGCTTCCTCCCATCTCAGCCATATTCTGAAACGCTTCTGGCACACCACTACTTTAAAAATTTCTACTTAAAGTTACACGAATTTTTAAGCGCATTTTTATAGTTCTAGTAACAGATTACCAAGATTTCTACATCATTAAGAGGACAAACACTCTTCGGAACCTGGCTAACCGTCTATGTGGCCTTTCAAAACAGTCGTAGTGGGAGAGCAAAGCGTTTTTGAATACGGGCTTCTGTCTTTCCCCCTGCTTTCTTCTGCCGCTCGCGTCGTCTGAGGGGTGGAAAACAACAGCGTGATATGGGGCCACTCATGTGTGAATTGTAGGCTGTATGGGTGGATGTGAATAGATGTAAGAGTTCACAGATGACGGAGCATGGAAAGGGAATGGTTTGGACGAGTGACGTAACAGCGTGGGGGAAAAAGGCGAGTGAAAACAGTAGCTGTAATATGGAATTTCTGGGAGAGAGAAAGAGAGAAAGAGAGAGTGTATGTGTTGTGGGTGGGAGGGGAGGGGGTTGTTAGGAGGGATCAAGTTGGTAATTGATGACATACGTGAAATTAGAGAATGACTGAGGTGTGGTGCTGTAACAAAGAAGACATACTGGTACTGGTGGCAAGAGTAAGCGTACCTGGAGATGAGGAGGAGGAAAAGACAATGAAATGAGTGGTTAGGGAGACAAAAGAGCCGAAGCGTAGATGAGGATAATGAGAGCGTAGACAAGGGCAGCCAAACAGGAGGGGGAGGAGGAGGAGGAGGAGGAGGAGGAAGGCGTGCCGGTGCGGGAGTGAGGAAATAATAGCCGCGGTCGAGAAAATAATAAGTGACAAAGAAAAGAACGTAGACAATGAACGTTTTGCAGATTGCCGTAAAAAAAAGGAACACCAAGACAAACAAGACTGGGCTGACTCATTCCGGGGAGGGGCGCGGGGCCTTGTGGGTGGCTGCTGGTGCTTGTCTCTCTACTGCACGCCGTCCACCAACCCACCCACGTCCACCAACCCACCCACCTACTCCCCAACATCCATCCACCCACCCACCCGTCCCGCCGCGCCTCTTGGTTATCATTGTTATCATTAGTATTGTTATCATCGTTGCGTACAGCTCTTGTTACCGTTATTTTCATTATTCCTCTAAGTATTATTATTATCTTTACTGCTGCCGTGTTCGTTTTCCTGTCACTGCTGCTGCTGCTGCTACTACTACTACTACTACTACTACTACTACTACTACTACTACTACTACTGACATGATCTTCCCCTGTCATCACCACCACCAACACTACCAGTTCTACAACAACAACAACAACTACTACTACTACTACTACTACAACTACTACTACTACTACTATTACTACTACTACTACAATTCAATATACGATTTTTCCCTCCCATCCACGCACGAGCAGTCAACCTCCTTTCCCTGCACACACATGCACTTCTTTTTTCCTCGGTCTAATGAATTGAATAACAAATTTTGCCAGCACGCACGCACGCACGCACACAGGAGGAACTGAGGAGGGTTAAGGAAGAACTTCAGGCATTCCTTTCCTTGTCTCTCCTTTTCTCTCACCTGTAGGAGGCCGCGGGATGCCTGTGGGAGTGCCTGGGCGCGGTTGTCACGTGCGCCACATTGTCACAAAAGATGATGGAAAATTTTGCGGTTGTGGAGATAGCAGAAGGTGTTGAATGAGGTGGTGATGACTGTCATTGTGATGGGATGGGAAGGAGACTGAGAGAAGAGAAGAATGAGAGGAGAAAGAGAAGGAGGATGAGGAGGAGATGATTGTGATGAGATGGGAAGGAAATTGACAAAGAAAAAAAGAAGAGTAAAAAGAGGAGGAGGAGGAGGAGGAGGAGGAGGAGGAGGAGGAGGAGGAGGAGGAGGAGGAGGAGGAGGAGGACTACTACTACTACTACTACTATTATTACCACTACTACTACTACTATGATGAAGAATGCGAGGAAGGTTGATAAAAGTGACAGTGATAATGACAAAACCACACGTACAAACAAAACTTCAACCATCCAACACTACGCACGTATTTACTGTTAAGAAAACTGTGTGTGTGTGTGTGTGTGTGTGTGTGTGTGTGTGTGTGTGTGTGTGTGTGTGTGTGTGTCCATTTTCATTTTACCTGAGGGATTAACACTTTCTCTATGCTGTCAAAATAGTTCACCAGTTTTCAGTTCTTTTCATTCATTCTTTATACCAGGTGAAAGCTTTCCCAATAGTACATCACAAACTACTGTTAAAAATACACACTCAACATTTCTCCCACTCCTGTACTCCCTCCCAACTTCCCCCACTAATACAGGAGCAATACACCACAGCCGGTCGACCACACCCAACCCTCCCTCTTCCCCTCCTGCTTGCGGTGTGGAGGGGGGGGGCATTAGAGCAATTCCTGCCAAAATTTACTCGCCTCAGTCCTCTCTTTCCCTGCAATTGTATGCAGACTACTCAGATAAGAGGAGGAGGAGGAGGAGGAGGAGGAGGAGGAGGAGGAGGAGGAATACAAAGGAAAGCAAAACAGCAACAAATCTTTTGGTCCTTGTAAGACTGTTTGGTAACTACTTCTAACTAGTTACAGAGAAGAGAGGACACCATAGCAGAAGGCTCCTCCCCACCCACCACTCCCTCCAGCTTGCGCTGGGATGGAAATAGTTGGGAGGAAGAGGAGGAGAGGAATGGTAGGTGTAAGCTAATGGAGAGAAAAGCGGAAAACTGTGTTTGTGTGTGTGTGTGTGTGTGTGTGTGTGTGTGTGTGTGTGTGTGTGTGTGTGTGTGTGTGTGTGTGTGTGTGTGTGTGTGTGTGTGATAGCATACAGAGAAAGCACCTTTACATATACTATCATTGAAGAAGATTATATAGCCTTGCGTATATTTACATCTCTCTCTCTCTCTCTCTCTCTCTCTCTCTCTCTCTCTCTCTCTCTCTCTCTCTCTCTCTCTCTCTCTCTCTCTCTCTCTCTCTCTCTGACATCTCAACACGCCGACACGTCCACGTTATAAATCTCGTGGCTGTAACACAAAAGAAACACGAAAACAAAAAAAAAGAAGACTTCAGAAACTGAAGATGCAGCACCACAAGGATGATGAAGGCCGCC
>NC_087151.1:5400000-5430000 GCF_035594125.1 Scylla paramamosain | reverse complement strand
CAGCTCGTTACCTCCATTCGCTCGGCGCCTCAAGGAGAGAGGTTACTGAGACGAGCAGTGTGGTATGTGAGAGGAACGGAACGGGGAAGGGAAGGATGAGTTCTGGAGCGGGGTTGGGAGGCTGGCCTTGTGAGTGGGGTGTAGTCAAGGGCTGGGGAAGCGTGTGGTTGAGAGTATGGTGGTGGAAAGATGCGGTCTAATCTGGATCAGAGGGACCCCGTTGGTCTGTGAGGAGAGGGGTAAGAGAACTGAACTGGGGAGACAAGTTCAGGCGGAAGATAAGACAGACAGCGAGGAAATGATAATAAGAATGGTGACTGAGGTGGCAGTTAGTCTCATTGGCACGAAAAGGTACCTGTGGATGGTGACGTGCCTGGGGGAGGGGTTGCTCCAGCCCTTGCAACGGCGCCACTGCACATCTCGCACAATGCAAGGCGCCTTTGTGGTGGGTGGGTTTTGCAGCAGACTACTCACGACACCATGATAATGTGTGGTGATAAGAGGCGTGCCATGGCTGACGGGCCGCCGCGCGGAGATAGAGGGGCGACCCGTTTAGGAGACTTACGATTTATTTATTTACTTATTTTCTTTTTATCAGTATTTAATGTCAATATTTTTCCACACGGTGCTTTGAGCCAGACAACTTTCGCTTTTTGCTATTTATAGAAAAGTGAAGCTTCAACTGGCTCAAATGATGTGAAGCTTGAGTTGTCCGCCCCTCCCCGCGGCGGCGTGCGGGGCGGGTCACGATGACAAACTGTGGAGGAAAACGTGACTGTGGCGGAGAAAGGACCGCGGCGCCGCTCACTCCGGACATGGGCTTCACCTTCCTCTGGAGGAAGCGCGACGGTGGGCTGCAGGGCGGAGGACATCCACGGCCTCCCAGACGTCATTATGTAACCCCGGAAGAACCAGGAAATATTTGCAGCAGATGTTACACTTGGTAAAAATAGTTCCCGTGGGTGTGAATGTTGTGATGATGCAACGCAACGGCGCCAGTTGGTCTACCTGCACCAAGACTCCCGTGGCAGCACTTGTGTTATGCGGCACCGCCTTGTGGATTAGCAAAGCCTCTTATTTAACATGACACATCTCATTTTGTAGGAAAGCTGCCGGTTTCGTATGAATGCCACTTTAACAGAAACACCTCTTGTTTTGTAGGAAAGCCCCTCAGTTTGCAAGAACGTCTCTTATTTCATGGCAAACCAAATGATCTAAAAAGTCCCCTTGTCTTCTGAAAACGCCCATTGTTCAGCATAGAAGTCACTTGCTATATTTGAAAGTCACGTAAATATTCTATAAAGTGTATTGCTTCATAGACAATTCATAATCCATGCAAGAACAGTCACTGGCACATATGCACAGCATAAACATTCTTGGTCTCCCTTCCCTTGTTTTCACCACTCAACAAGTGTGCTCTCTTATCTGTAACTCTCTTCAGCTGGTGTACCAAACAGCATTAATTCCTTTCTGTTCAAGTGATGCCAGGGAGGGTGAGGGGAGAGAGGGGGGTGATGGGGAGACAAAAACCTTTCAAGGCGAGTGATGGAGGCTGAGGTGAGAGGTGGAGAGCGGACGAGAAAAGGAGGAACGAGAGAATGTCAAAGAGAGAGAACAAGTAGGGAAATGAGAAAAAAAGAACAAGCTGAGCAAGTTTTTGTATGTATGTATGTATGTATGTAAGACTGTACGAATGTCTGTACATATGTAAGAATGTGTGGGCGTGTTGTTTCAGTGCAGTGAGGTAATTAGTAATGCCACCAAGCTTGTCGTGTTTTTGTTAAGGAGAAACATTGCTATTGTTGTCATGTCGTCTTGTGCAGCATTGTCTGCCTCGATGAGGTCACCATATCCATTTTTTTTTGTAATTGTTATCATCGTCGCCATCGTCACCACCAACACTATTATTATTATTATTATCATTATTATTATTATTATTATTATTATTGTTATTATTATTATTATTATTATTTTACTAATATTTTTATTATTGTAATTTTCAGTATTATCTCAACCTTCACTTCATTGAGTGAAGGCACATACGTAAGTACAAGATTTCAACGGTGGAGAAAGTGAGCATATATATATATATATATATATATATATATATATATATATATATATATATATATATATATATATATATATATATATATATATATATATGTATATATGATTAAAAAGATAGATAAATAGACATTTGAGAGAGAGAGAGAGAGAGAGAGAGAGAGAGAGAGAGAGAGAGAGAGAGAGAGAGAGAGAGAGAGAGAGAGAGAGAGAGAGAGAGAGAGAGTATCAAATACAGTGATTCTCTATTTTTCCGAGGTGGGTGAAAGTCGCCGTGACAGCTTTGGCCATAAAAACTATGTGTGGCACTTTACTTTTTCGGCGAGGAGTGACTTGCACACCGGCGGAATAAATCCTCCATAGACACCAGCGGGTAACCTGATCGGCGCGTCAGTGACTGGGGAAATGCTGACAGGCGGAAACAAAGCCTATTCACATAACACGACCTTGACTCGGTGGCCTTACATTATATTAATTAACAAAAATAGTACAATGCTGGCTCGATACAATAACACAAGGCCGCTCTGAGGACGCAGCAGCAGCAGAAAGGTATATATTCTTAAAGATAGAGAGTAAAGAAACACCTTGAGCTACTTAATATAGGTGGGATACACAGGTAATGGTGATAATGTATTCTGACACACTACATAAATGATGACGATAATGATGATGGTTATGCCTAGAATATCCAAAGAGTTATGGTAATACAGAATAACTACAAGACAAGAATAACTATAACTATAAGACAGAATAACAATAAGACAAAGAAGAAAACGACAACAACTCTACAGCAATGAGAGGCGGAGGCGTGGCAGTGCGGGAGAGAGGCAGTGGTATAAGACTGACTCAGTATCCCCTCACACTGCTCACATTAAGCGCACGTCACCTATTACCACATTAGCAGGAAATGCCAGTGTGCAGCGTCACTTCAGCCGTAACACAGTAAGCGACGAGACTCAACACACACACACGCATATACACACAGACATAGACACACACACACACACACACACACACAGACACACATACGCACCGTCAACTTAACTGCTAATGTCAACAAAGGACTCTGCCTCTGACCGTCGCGTATCTCCTAAAAGGCTGTAGCGTGAATGGCAACGCAAACACACACACACACACACACACACACACACACACACACACACACACACACACACACACACACACACACACACACACACACACACACACACACACACACCTGTCTTGATGGTGCTTAAGTAATTTCTCCTCAGGTCCGCTCGACAGGTGTTCAATTTACATGTGAAGTGTTTGTAATGTGGGCAATGTGTGTGTGTTTGTGTGGTCAGGTCTTCTTGTCTGCCTGCCACACCCCCTGGACACACTCTCACACACACACACACACACACACACACACACACACACACACACACACACACACACACATGAAGGATGTTTGCTAACTCCTGGATATGGGAAAGTGGAAAATCATGGCAAAGTCTCCATATCTGGCAATATACTCAAACTGGACTTATGTTTATAGCCACTGTAAATGCCAGCTTCTCTCTCTCTCTCTCTCTCTCTCTCTCTCTCTCTCTCTCTCTCTCTCTCTCTCTCTCTCTCTCTCTCTCACATTCACGGTTTTTTCCCTCCCCACACGTGTGTTCCTTACCAGTGAGTGAAGAGAATATGCCATGACACAAGATCTGTCTCTCACTCACTCGTGCCTATTCTGTTCACCTTCATTGTTGTGTTGCAAAAGTTTAGTTGCATAATTCCTTGATCCATCCCTTTCACGTTAGTCTGTTTGAATAAATCTGTTGTGCTTTTTCTCATTATTTTTATTTTTCTATCTTTATTTCTATTACTACTACTACTACTACTACTACTACTACTACTACTACTACTACTACTACTTTCTCCACTCTTCGTGTCATAAAATGTTAAGGAGTGCATGTCATTCATTATCACTTTAAGAAATTAGTATATATTCTTTTTTTTTTTTTTAACGAAGGCTACACTTATTTATTTTCTTTCCCTTTTAATTTGTTTTTTTCTCTGATTCTTTCCTTCCACTTCTTGTTTTTGTGCGAAGTTACCTGACCACTTTCGTCCTCAATAAGGCTTACTTTATTTGTATTTCTCTCTTCCCTTCTTTATTTTTTTTCTAATTTATCTTTCACCTTTTCTTGTTGTTAGTAAAGATATTTTAATTTTACATTCTAGTAGTTCTCTTTTTGGGTCAACATGTCTCTCTTCCACTTTATTCAGGAGGAGGAGGAGGAGGAGAATCACTTTCAATATAAGAGAGCTCACTTGACGACCTTGATCCTTTTCTAATCTTACATTCATAATCAAAATATGGGGACAGAAACAGAATAGAAAATTGAGCATATATTTTCCCCTCCCTCCCTCTCTCTCTCTCTCTCTCTCTCTCTCTCTCTCTCTCTCTCTCTCTCTCTCTCTCTCTCTCTCTCAGCACGAATTGAGGTCATTTTTCGCAACCCGAGACTCGTTTTTCTTATTTGCTTGTTTATGTGGGAAAAGAGGTGTGTGTGTGTGTGTGTGTGTGTGTGTGTGTGTGTGTGTGTGTGTGTGTGTGTGTGTGTGTGTGTGTGTGTGTGTGTGTGAGAGAGAGAGAGAGAGAGAGAGAGAGAGAGAGAGAGAGAGAGAGAGAGAGAGAGAGAGAGAGAGAGAGAGAGAGAGAGAGAGAGAGAGAGAGAGAGAGAGAGAGAGAGAGAGAGATTGGAATATCTAAATGTTTCTGTACAGAGACGAAAAATATACCTACATAAATACCCAAACAAATAAATGCATACATACATACATACATACATACATACATACATACATACACAGATACATACAAACAAACAAACAGACAAATATAAATAAGAGAAGAAAGAATAAAAGAATGCACGACTGAAGAAACGATAGAAAAAAAGAACAAAAATAAAAGAATGAAAATATAAATAACTGAAAACTGTAAATGTAGAAAGATAAACACACACACACACACACACACACACACACACACACACACACACACACACACACACACACACACACAAAAAAAAAAATAAAATAAAATAAAATAAAATAAAATAAATAAAACACGCAAACATACATTTATAAATACGTGTACAAATGCATAAACACGTAATACATACATAAAAAGGGAAGAAAAAGAGAAATAAATGGAAAAGAAAAAGAAGAAAAAGAAAAGATAGAAACACATATACACGCAAATATATAAATACAGTACAAAGACACAAACATACATACATACATACATTAATACATACATACATACATACATACATTCATACATACGCACATGCAATACATACACAGAGAAAGAAAAATATAAGCACACACACACACACACACACACACACACACACACACACACACACACACACACACACACACACACACACACACACACCCGTAGAGTCACGTGAGTCGCCCATAAAGACGGACTTGACCTGGTGCCCTACTTGTGATTGGTTCTTAGTGGGCCAATGAGCGCTCGTCCTGACCTGACCAGCGCACTCTCACTTGCCTGACCCTGAAATGACCCTCGCTGGTCGGGGAAAAGGAAAGGGAAAGGGGGGCGGGCGGGACGGAGGGAAGGAGAGAGAGAGAGGGAGAGAGAGAGAGAAAGAGAGAGAAAGGGAAGGAAGGTAAAGAGGGAAAGCAAAGTCAAAACAACAAAATAAAGAAAAAATGATGATGACAGTGATGATGGTAATGATGACGTCACCACGCATGCCTATCTCTTCGTCTTGACCCAGTGTGCGAGTGACCTGACCCTGCGTGACGTGGCGTTGGCAGGGTGTGCGTGGGCGTGGGTGTTGGGCGGGAAGGTAAGCCTCGTGATAAACATTTAAGGCATTGATGGACTGTGGCGAGAAGAGGGGCGTGGGGTGATGCAACCCGGTTAAGAAAACACAAAGAAGAGGAGGAGGAGGAGGAGGAGAAGGAGGAGCGATAATAACAGCAAATGAAAGTAAAAGTTTAAGTAATGACAGACATCCATCGCTATGACCTCCACTTCGCTATAACACACGTGGCACCATAAGACTTAAACGCTATAACACACTTTACAACAACGCCCAACTCTTCTTCTTCGTCTCCTTGGCCTTTGCGCAGGTAGAGGAGAGGAGCACACAAACACTTTTCGGCCCACTAGCACATCCGGGTTAGCGCAATTTGCCTACCACAAGTTTTTCTCACACATGTCTATTCATTCAGGATGGAAGGCGCAAGCAGGCGGGGCAGGTGGGAGGGTAGGAGGGCCGACCCAGTCTCTGTTGCCGCGGCGAGCACTCCGACCAACACTCACTGAGCATTACATCACGAGGCCGCTTGGAAACTAACATAAAATAACTCGTTTTTACGGGCGCCCTATCAGTGTTAATTACTGGTAAGCGAGATTAATGGCTGGATTGTACTCGTAATTAAGGTCTAAGGTCCAAAACTTTCTTATTTTTCCTTTATCTCCTCCTCATCCTCCTCCTCTCCTCCACCTCCTCCTCCTCCAACATTACATCACCTTCCGCAAGTCTTCCCCCCACCTCAATTAAGCCACCGCTCCCCTCTCCTTTTCCCCTCCCTGCCTCCCACCAGCGCCACACTCACGCCCCCTCCCTTCTCCTCTCTCACGCGCCCCACGCCTCCACGGCCACCTACTTCAGGCCACGAAATCCAAGTTATTACCGCGCCTCGCTGAACAATTGGTGCCTCTCGTGAGTGATAACAGCGGCGGGTGAAGGCTGGCCGCGGGGAGCACTTGTTAAAACAATGAAAGAGAGCAAGGCTTGAGCAGCGCATCGAACACTTCCACAAGCCTCTTATTCTCTCTCTCTCTCTCTCTCTCTCTCTCTCTCTCTCTCTCTCTCTCTCTCTCTCTCTCTCTCTCTGAAGCTGGGCGACCTTCTGAGCGGTATGTGTTTTTCAGCGCTCAAGGTTTGGAGGTTCCGTCAGGTCTGGCAACGGTGCCCAGACTCTTCTTCCCTCCTCCTCCTCCTCCTTCCAGATCCCTTGTCTTCTTCCTCCCGCCCCCTCTTTTTCTAATCCATGCTCATCTCTTCCCCACAACATGCCCATCCCTTCGCCTCTTCACTTTTTTGTTCCCCATCTTCATTTCTGTTCTTCCTCGCTTCCTATAAGTACATTTTCTCTCTCTCTCTCTCTCTCTCTCTCTCTCTCTCTCTCTCTCTCTCTCTCTCTCTCTCTCTCTCTCTCTCCAGTCCTGTCTCCCTTACGTGACTCGTGACTTACTCAGGGAACTGGTAACGATGTCTTGTTTTTGTCGCTCTTGTTGTGGTGACTACTACTACTACTACTACTACTACTACTACTATAACCACTTCTACTACTACTCTACTATTACTACTATTACTTCTAACTCTACTAATTGAGCATATGAATTTTTAGTTTATGCAGCAAAAAAAAAATGGAAAAAAAAACAATATTAATAGTATAAAATAAAATCTGTATCAAATAAGTTTTCTATGTAAACTTAAATTTACAAAATAAACTGAACTGAACTGAACAACAACAACAACAACGAGAAGAACAACAACATCAACAACAACAACAGCAACAACAACAATTACTACTACTACTACTACTACTACTACTACTACTACTACTACTACAACAACTACTACTACTACAGCGATAAGTACATTCATCACTTCGTCGTTTCTTTACACGTTAAAATAAAATGATGTATTTCGTTCTGATGCTTCTCGTCATTTTTCAGATTCTTATTTGCATGAAATTGGTGCTCTGGAGTGAACAAAAACATGATCTGTAAGACTCGCCACACCACATTAATTTCCAGTCTCTCACACTCGCCTCTTTGACCATATTCTTGAACAATTTAAACTTTCTAAAGAGAAGTATCTTCAAAGGCCACAGAAATGACTAGTCGGATTCTCATTATATATATTTTTCCCCGTTCAGAAAGAGGAATATATTTTAAATTATCACTGGAATCAAGAGAACATCCTTGGAAGCCCCAGCAACTGTTAAAAGTGGTCAAAATAAGACACCGTAACGTTTAAAAATGTGGAGCTTTCACTTATTCGACATTTGTAAACTAACTGATGACGAAAAAAAAAAAAAAAAAGTCTTAGGTGAATATTCTACCAAAGACAAGATATTCCACTAACGATGAGATGAGACACATTAAATACGTTACGAGCAAATCAAGAATGCCATAGAACAAAACAAGATATTTCATTCAATCTCAACCCAATCTTTACTAATGATGCATTCAGGTGTCACTCAGCACACACCACAGATGAACCCGCCCGGAACACCAGGCCATAACTACACAAATTGGTTTCTTGTTGTTTACTCTCACGCTGCAAGCCCCTCTAAGCCAGCGGGGCGTGGCATCTGGCTTAACCCACCCAGCCCTAACCATTGTGTAATGACATGAACTGCTGCTGTCGATGATGATGGTAATGATGGTGATGGTGATGATGATGGTGATGGTAATGATAGTGATGGTGATGGTGATGATGGTGATAATAATAATGGTGATAGTGATGATGATGGTGATGATAATGATGGTGATGAAGATGGTGATGATAATGCCAAGCTCTTTCCAGCAATACATGACATATAGCACACAAAAACAATAGATATAATTCATGGTAACTACAACCCAGCAAAGATTATACAACACAGGAAGACTCGTGACCCGTGAAGCAGTTCGTGACACGGAGATTTAGACAGACACTGACAGACAGACAGACAGACAGACAGACACAAAGAGACGCACAAGGAGGCAAGTAGGGAGGCAGACATACGTAGTTACTTTCATAATATATAATAACAATTACTTCCATTTCTACAATTATACAGATCTCCCGAGATTTGGGATTTTCAGAGCGGTTCATGAGGATGTTGTGAATGGAGGTCCTAATCTACAGTGAAGGACGAGAGTTTTAGTTCTTCGTGATGGGAGTTTTGTGTTCCCGCTGAGCAAGACACGAACGGAGACAACTGGGCTCTATTTTAACGTGATAGTTTATTCTTTTATTTCCTTACACATTTTGTCATATAGTTTCGTTCATCGAGTCTACTTTGAATGAAAGGCTAAAGCTATTACTACTACTACTGCTACTACTATTACTACTACTACTACTACTACTACTACTACTACTACTACTACTACTACTACTATCATCATTATTACAGTATTCTTCTTCTTCCTTTTTATTATCATTATTAGAAAGTACGCATCTCTTCCTACTAACGATAAAGCGTGTTTTCAGCTTTCGAAAGGTTTCACAACGACACACACACACACACACACACGAACACGAACACACACACAAACGAAAAAAAAAAAAAAAATAAGATGGCACATCCATCATCATCATCATCACCATCTTTCATCTTATTTTTGTGTTTTTCATGCCCTCACATTCACTTTCCATGCAGCACGTGTCCATCTTGGCCACTCTCACCCACTAACCGCTGGCCCTCTCCCTCCTCACGCACCCACTCATCTCTGTCAGCTGATTTTGTAGTTTTTGTATTATTTGTGCTATTTTGTGATCTTAGGTGATTGAATCTCTTTGTATTACAGTTAATTTTGGACTGTTCCATGATTTACACAAAGTTAGTAGACAAAAAATGTAAATGTATTCATATTTTTTACATATATCCATTTATCTTCGTCTCTCTCTCTCTCTCTCTCTCTCTCTCTCTCTCTCTCTCTCTCTCTCTCTCTCTCTCTCTCTCTCTCTCTCTCTCTCTCTTTATGTGTGTGTGTGTGTGTGTGTGTGTGTGTGTGTGTGTGTGTGTGTGTGTGTGTGTGTGTGTACAAGTGTTACTCGAGAGCGTGAAAGTGTCCGTTTCTTAATTCCTTTCACTTGTCGTTTTCCCTCAGTGTGACTCAGTTCTTTATTGGGGAAGAGGAGGAAGAGGAGGAGGAGGAGGAGGAGGAGGAGGAGGAGGAGGAAGAGGAGGAGGAGGGGGGAGTAAAAGTGCTAACATGTTCATCTTCCGGTTTTTTTCCTCGCCAATTTCTTCTGACGTTTTTTTTATCTTACCCAATGAAGCTTGAAATCATGAGTGAGAGAGAGAGAGAGAAAAAAAAAAAAAAGAACCAGCGGATTTATCAGAACAAAAATTCTTCTAGCCACACTATTTTCTCTCACACACACACACACACACACACACACACACACACACACACACACACACACACACACACACACACACACACACACACACACACACACATACATACACACACAAACGCACGCACACGGAAGCGGTCTTGTCTGCACACACTAACTTAGTCACCTGTGTTTAGACTTTCTCCCCTCACACACACACACACACACACACACACACACACACACACGCGCGCGCAGAGAAGCAAAGAAGCAGCAGTCAGGCAGGCGGATGGACGCACCAAGTCACTCCCTGAGA
Source organism: Scylla paramamosain (assembly GCF_035594125.1). Classification (NCBI taxonomy): domain Eukaryota; kingdom Metazoa; phylum Arthropoda; class Malacostraca; order Decapoda; family Portunidae; genus Scylla; species Scylla paramamosain. The sequence continues at coordinate 5,419,488 of NC_087151.1, read as the reverse complement.
GCTCGCCACTTTTATCCCCTTCCACCCTGTTGCTAAATTTAACCCCATTTCGTCGCACTCCCTCATTCCGTTTTCTCTTTCCGGCGATATATGAAAGCTTAAAAATTTACTGTCCGACCTTCTGTGTGACTGAAATGTTATATTCCCCAACTCATCAATAGTTGTTATTCATTTACAGCTGTCTGCGGTGAAAGTTCTCAGTTAGAGGAGTGTGTACATAAAGTTTTTTTACTCCTTCATCTCTCTTGGTTGTTCCTTTTGCCAATCTTTTGTTGTCTTTTTTCATTTAATATTTTCCTCACCAGCATAGCAGTTGAGGAGGCAGGATATATTGACAGGTAAGGCAAGATTCCTTCAGGTTTGGGTGACAAGGAAGGTGAAACGTAAGAAGGTGCGTGCGAGGAGAGAGGAGACGAGGAAAGGAAAAAAAAAAGAAGACAATACAAGATCTTCGTTTTCCTTATCAACAATGTGTGTTATCTCTTCATGCTTACTGACCGTGTGTGTGTGTGTGTGTGTGTGTGTGTGTGTGTGTGTGTGTGTGTGTGTGTGTGTGTGTGTGTGTGTGTGTGTGTGTGTGTGTGAGTAGGGGAAGGTGTGTTAGCCAGAACCAAACCCACAAACAGGTCCTAAATCCTTCTTTGTCACCTCTACAATGACTTGCTTGTGCCGGACTACTCTTTTTTCTCCCTTTTCCCTACCTCTTTCTCATTGTCTGTGTGTGTGTGTGTGTGTGTGTGTGTGTGTGTGTGTGTGTGTGTGTGTCTTTCTCTTTTTTTTTTTTGTGTGGGGTCAAGCTGTTCCCTATTTCTATTTTTTGCATGATCGTTTCTTACTCCCTGTGTCAGTCCGTTTGTCTGTCTGTCTATCTGTCTAACTTTACACACACACACACACACACACACACACACACACACGGTCTCTCTCTCTCTCTCTCTCTCTCTCTCTCTCTCTCTCTCTCTCTCTCTCTCTCTCTCTCTCTCTCTCTCTCTCTCTCTCTCTCCCCCCAGCAATAACATGCTTTCTCTCTATATACATTTTTTTTTTGTCATCTCAGCTTCGTTCTTAAAATTCTGTTATAGTGTTTTCAGACTCTCTCTCTCTCTCTCTCTCTCTCTCTCTCTCTCTCTCTCTCTCTCTCTCTCTCTCTCTCTCTCTCACTTCCTGCCTCATTGGTAGTCAAGTTACAAGAAGAAGACTTGCAGGTCACGAACGTTTGAGAGGCGAGGCCATGGAGGAGGAGGAGGAGGAGGAGGAGGAGGAGGAGGAGGAGGAGGAGGAGGAGGAGGAGGAGGAGGAGGAGGAGGAGGAGGAGGAGAAGAAGAAGAAGAAGAAGAAGAAGAAGAAGAAGAAGAAGAAGAATAAGCGGAAAAAAGAAGACGATAAGAACAAGGAAGAGGACGAGGAAGAGGAGGACAAGCAAATAGATACAGGAAACAATAAAGAGGTGGTGAAACAAGAAGAAGAAGAAGAAAAAAAAGAATAGAGGGAGGAGGAGGAGGAGGAGGAGGAAGAGGTGAAAGGGAAAGGGAGGAGGAAGAGGAGACAAATTAAATGAAAATGACAGTGATTAAGCATACATGATAAAAAGATAAAATGAAAAACGATACTGAATGGTAAGGAATGACAAGAAGGAAGATAAATGATAGAGAGAAAGAGGGGGAGAGAGAGAAAAAAAAGAGAGAGAAGGTGATAGAAGATAAGCGTGATGATAATGAAGGCCAAAAGAAAATACAAAGAAAAAAGGAAGAAGAAAAGGTGAAAGTTGGAAGACAACATATAAGGAAAGACGTGATTGAAAAGAATGTGTGCAAGGAAGAGAGGATAAACAAGACTAACATAGAACATCCAAGGAAAACATACAGGAGAGGAGAGAGAGAGAGAGAGAGAGAGAGAGAGAGAGAGAGAGAGAGAGAGAGAGAGAGAGAGAGAGAGAGAGAGAGAGAGAGAGAGAGAGAGAGAGAGAGAGAGAGAGAGAGAGAGAGTGTACACAGGTGCCCATGATCTAGCAAGTGTAATCAGTCAACAGGTAACAATACTAAGCCATCTATTTCAGTGTCCATGAGGAAGAATCACACACGAATCTCTCTTGTCTCTGTAAACACGTGCGGCCAAAGGAGCAGTGCGAGTTTCTCTGCCTTCTTTGTCACATCAAACCGTAAGTCCCACAAGACGAGGGAGGTTGAGGAAGGGCAGCATACTGGTTTCCATTGACCAAACCATGACCTGACCTAATAAACCCCAGTCTGATACTTCCTTTGTGCCACATCAAACCTGACCCACAAGACACAAACGGCGAGAGAGGCTGGGGAAAGACAGCATACCGGTTTCCACTGACCAAACCATGACCTGACCTACTAAACCCAAGTCTGGAGTTAGAAATGGAGAGTCAATAATTTCACTTAGCCATTTTCTAATTATTTCTCTGTTCTTCGCTATAGCCAAGTATAAAATTTTCATGGTCATAGCACTGCCTGATACGTTAGCGTCGAAATACAATAACAGCAAACCGGCTTTAACGCCCAAATGGAATCCTTCCCTTCTCGCTGCCTACGCCTGTCTCCCGTACATCACAGCAAGGAGAGACTGTCAAGCCTTTCACTGCTATGCTCGTTTTTATTGACATTCATAACACTGTACAGAAAAAAAAACTTCCTTGGACACAAAAAAGAGAGAATAGGGGGCTGACTTTGTGTTTCCAGACTACAAAACTATTTAAGGGACTGTAATAGAGGAAATAAGTATCCAGAAAGTTGTTGATTATGAGAAAAAACTGTCATTAAAAGGGTTAAACACACGGATATATCACCTTGCAAGTCTACTAATGCAACTTAACAACACAATACTAACCTCATGTGACGTGGTTCCCTGCCTGTCCTTGTCTCCCTTATATTATAGCAAGCATACTATTAATATTAAACGCACACATACTGTACATCATCTTATGAGTTTACTGATACAACTTACCACTAAGCTCTTCTACGTGATGTGGTTGCTTGATTAAGTCTAATATGCCACCATGAATACACGTTGAAGAACTTAGAGTCAAGTGGGGTTTTGTCTCTTGAGGTACTGTTAAAAATGAGTACCTTCTGTTGGCCATTGGTAAACGTCGGTGAGAACATTAAGACGTCATAATTAGTAAAGATGTTTGTACTGTAATATCTTGAAGAGGAACACCGTAAAGAGATTCTCTGTGCAAATATAAGAAGTTTTTTTGTTTTATCTTTTTTTTTTTTTTATGTTACCGATACCATCTTCATTCTCTCATCCCGTTTTCCTTCATTTTTCCACTACTTCCTGCCCCCTTCTCCATTCCATCTTCCTTCCTCTGTGCCTGTTCGCTAGTTTCCTTCCTTCTTCCTCTTCGCTTCTCTAGTACGACTTCCTCCTACCATCTTCATTCTCTCATCCCGTTTTCCTTCATTTTCCACTACTTCCTGCCCCCTCTCCAGTCCATCTTCCTTCCTCTGTGCCTGTTCGCTAGTTTCCTTCCTTCTTCCTCTTCGCTTCTCTAGTACGACTTCCTCCTACAAGTTTCCTTCTTTCTTTACTTCCTCTTCACGGTATTTCCCTTTCACCTCCTCCTTCTATATCTTCCGTTTCCCTTTTTCCTTCCTTGCTTTCTATGTTCCTTTCCTTACACTTCCACTTCCTCTTCCATATTTCCTATCTTCCTTCCTTCCTCCTTACGTTCTACTTTCACCTCCTCCTCCTGCTCCTTCATCTCCATCTCCATTCTCGTTTCCTTTCTCTTTCTTTTCAAGTTCCTTCCCTTTCTCCTCCCTTTTAACTATCCCCTTTTCTTCTCCTCTCCCTTTCCTTTCCTTCCCTTCTGTTTGTCTCCGCGTTCTTTCTTTCTTCTCCTTAACTTTTCCCCTTCTCCACCTCTCTCTTCTGTTCTCCTTCACGTTCTGTCCTTCTCTTCTCCTCTTCCCCTCCCATAAAGGTCTTCCCTTCCCCTCATTACCTTTGTGGAGAAAGAAAAAAATGTCCTTGAGAGTCCCTGATGGCGTGGCGGGTCAGGAGGGAATGGGGAGAGGTCACTGGTCATCAACACTCTCTCTCTCTCTCTCTCTCTCTCTCTCTCTCTCTCTCTCTCTCTCTCTCTCTCTCTCTCTCTCTCTCTCTCTCTCTCTCTCTCTCTCTCTCTTTCTCTCAATACTGACTTGTCTTTCTCTATTTCATTTCTTTTCCTTTTCTGTCATCTGTCTCCAGAGAGAGAGAGAGAGAGAGAGAGAGAGAGAGAGAGAGAGAGAGAGAGAGAGAGAGAGAGAGAGAGAGAGAGATTCTGGTGGTGTTATTGCCAAATACATTTTCCTTCCTCTTCCTATTAAGGACACACACACACACACACACACACACACACACACACACACACACACACACACACACACACACACACACACACACACACACACCTGAAGAAAAATTTAGCGCATCTTGACTTTTTTTCCTCTTCAATAACTGTAACTTGAACAAGACGCTGACCCTGAGGAAGACAAGGAGGAGGAGGAGGAGGAGGAGGGGGAGGAGGAGGGGAATGGGAAGCTCCTACAGGAAGACTTGGCGCGGTAAGAGGTCAAGTACGAATGTCTAGTTGGATTCTTTTTTTGTTACTTTCCCACAGGTGTCCTAAATGCTCCTCCTCCTCCTCCTCCTCCTCCTTCTCTCCTTTAGTCTTCCTTTCTGTCTCTGTTCCACGTTTTTTCCATCAATTATCCCCCCACCATCTCTCTCTCTCTCTCTCTCTCTCTCTCTCTCTCTCTCTCTCTCTCTCTCTCTCTCTCTCTCTCTCTCTCTCTCTCTCGTTTGTTCGTTCGCTCGCTCGTTAAGGACACCAGGCTAGTTATTATCCACTTCCCATTCTTCCCTTCCTTACTTTTCTTTATATCAGTTACTACTCATCAACTTAACGCCTCTTCCTTCTTTCTTTACATTATTTATCAAACTCGTTACATTTCTTTGCCTCGCCTCTCATTCTTCATTCAAGCTCCTTCTTATGCTATTCTTTTCTCTTTATTTATTTATTTTTAGCTTTCCTCTCCAGCTCCAGCTCCAGCTAGTTTCTCTTCTTTTCTTATCTTACCGCGTCTTAACTTTCGCTTTCCTACTCCTTCTCAACCTCTTCACTTTCCTTTTCTTCATCCTCAACCCTTCTCTTAACTTTCCCTTTCTGTTTCTACTTAACCTCTTTCGTTCTTCTTTTCAGTTGCACCATCTAGTCTTCCCTATATATTCATTTTTTAATCTCCCTTTCCTTCATCCTGCCTCCATTTATTCTTCCATTTTTGTGTCTCCTTGATTTCTTGTTTTTCTACGTCCTTTAAGATTTCCATGAAACTCCCTTCCCTTCCCTTCCCTCATCTTACCTCCCACCAACAGTTCCTTTTCTGCCTCGCCTTAACATCCTTCCTTCCTTTCCAAGCCTTCCTTCCTCTCCCCGAGCGTCCCCCAGCACAGGGTCGCATCATGTAACTCGCTCATAATCACCGCAACGATCGGCGTTCCCAACAAGACCCGCGGCAAAAACAGCAAAGCGTCCCTTACGTCATAGCCAGTTGGGCGACCTTGGCCCTCTGCCCCTGTCTGGTCGGTACCCAGCGCGGGGCACGCCGACTAGGTTCGCTGGTTAGGTGACGCGGTGATGTTCCTGCATTGGCTCACTGACTGACCTGCTGACTGACTTGACTGCCTTAACAGGTGTCTGGTTGACTGACTGGCTAATTGATTGGTACGTTAAGACGACTGCTTGTCTGTCAATCCGTCTGTCTGTGTATCTGACGGACTTCCTATACTTGGGCAAGTCTGGAATATTAATTTCGCCACCTGACAGCACGCAAGCATGGTAACACTGTCACCAGGCGATGTTCTCTCTCGCTGATTGGTTGAAACGTTCTCATCTGTTTCAAGACGTGCGGCGAGCTGACTTTATATTCATACCCAACCAAAAAAAATCTATGTACCTACAAGGCATTATACAAATATACATGTATTTCTTTATGCACAAGGAAGATCCATGGGCAAAAAAAACAAATCTAGTAAAAAGAAAAAAAAAAGAATAATTAAAAGCACGTTAATTGTTTCTTCTATAAAATAAATGGAAAGAGTACTAAACAAGAGCCAATTCAGTTCATAAGCAGTCAGGTGTTCTACAAAATAAGTGTTTTGGTTAAGTCAGCGTGCTACTCACTGACTGGGTGACTCGCAGACCTACTGACTGACAAGCTGACTGGGACACTTCAGGCATATCTAAGCAACCATCTGCTTGTCTTATCAACTGATGTCCCGTGTGATTGAAGGACTGAATGAGTGACTGCCAGCTGACTCAAAGTTCTGAATTCTCGTGGTGACTTGACGAGCTAGTGACTGGATGACAGATAGCGATGTAGTTTTTATCATTGACAATTTAACAGACCGACTACGTGTTCGTTCTCTAATAAAGAGTATGACTGAAACGAGAGAGAGAGAGAGAGAGAGAGAGAGAGAGAGAGAGAGAGAGAGAGAGAGAGAGAGAGAGAGAGAGAGAGAGAGAGAGAGAGAGAGAGAGAGAGAGAGAGAGGTGCTGATTACGGGAAATGAAGAAAGTTAAAGAGGGAAAAGGAAAAAAATAGAAAAAAAAAGATGCAAAAGTAATGAATAAAAGAAAGGACGAAAGAGAGGAAAGACGGAAGAAGGAGAAAGCAAATAAATATAAGAATATAAGAAAAACAAGGAATAAAAAGAGGAAAAGATATACAAAAAAAAACACAAACAAACGAGAAAAGCAAGTAAAAAATAAGGAAGAGGTGGAAGTGAACAAAGAGGAGGAGGAGGAGGAGGAGGAGGGGAAATTAAGCAAGGAGGGAGGTAGGAAGGGAGGAGTAAGCTGCAGGATAAGCCTATTTATAGTATATGAACTAAGACACACCACCTCCCCTCTTCTTCCTCCCCCTTCCTTCTTTCCTTCCTTCACCTTCATGACCTTCACTCAGACTCCCAACATCTTCCCCCCACTCCTTCCCCATACCCCAATAACACCCTTCCCCACCTCCTCCCGGTCAAAGGCAAACATTCTCTACTCCTCCTCCTCCACACACACACACACACACACACACACACACACACACACACACACACACACACACACACAGAGATGCAGACACAAACCTATGATCGTCCATGCTTGCGTAAACTCACACACTCATATACATAAATGAATAATGCATGTATAAACAATTCTAGTGATAAATATACAAACGTTAATGCATTTTATCTCCCTTCCACAATTTCTTTTTCTTCCTTCCTTCCTTCCTTCCTTCTAGCTTTTCTTTCCTTCTTTTCCCTAATGATTATACCTGTAACACCGAATCTCTCTCTCTCTCTCTCTCTCTCTCTCTCTCTCTCTCTCTCTCTCTCTCTCTCTCTCTCTCTCTCTCTCTCCTGGTCTTGACTATGGAGCTCAGGTGAAAATGGACTCACCTGTGGCAATTAATTACGAGCCGCGCCATTCTAGTTCCAGTTTTAAGGACACGATGGTTTTGTTTTTCCTTTCTCAGTTGTTTTTTACTCACTGAGTCTTGAAAGTGAAAGGCGGCGGGAGCTTACCTGGAACGAAAGAAAGGTAAAGGTTAATACGGCTTTATGAGGACAAGTAAACACACACACACACGGAGAGAGAGAGAGAGAGAGAGAGAGAGAGAGAGAGAGAGAGAGAGAGAGAGAGAGAGAGAGAGAGAGAGAGAGAGAGAGAGAATCTTAATTAAGTCTCCTCTGTTCACCACGGAGGGGAAAGGATGGGGGAGAATCCGTAATCCGGTTCACTTCAATGACCTTACAACAGGATATCTGACCAAGTTACACACACACACACACACACACACACACACACACATACACATACACACACACAAACACACACATATTAATAGGCGAACTGAAATGACAGTAAAATCGACTGACTGAATGATCAAATTACTAACAACACGTCTGTGATTGATGGAACAAATAAATATAGAACGATATGAAAAGACGCTGGACATTTGCATTGGTAAGGAGAGTAGAAGCGCTAGAGAAGCACTAAAGATGATCACGTTACCAACCAGGTCTTGGCCAAGGAAAAAATAAGAAATGTTGAAATAAATACATGACGAGACGAGGCACAGGAGAAAGTGTCGGCCAGGAACAGTACAGACGGAGCATGCGCGAGAGTATGAAGGAAGAAAATAATACAGAAATATTCACTTCAGTCGACGCAAGACAACGTGAGCACTTTTACTTTCCAGGTTAGGGAAGTTCTGATTTATGAGTGTGTTTCACCTTTTCGATCGTTTATGCTCTGGCTGTTTGTGATTTCCTAATTATGAAAGAATTTAAGCGTGGTGTGTGTGTGTGTGTGTGTGTGTGTGTGTGTGTGTTTATTTATATATGTAGATATGCCTTGTATGACAAAAATATTTACTAATACATCTTTTACTGTTATTATTGCCACTGCTACTACTACTACTACTACTACTACTACCTCTACTACCATCACCACCACCATTACAACAATTGCACACTATTACAACAATAAGAACAAGATCAAGAACAAGAACAACAATAAATGCTACCACAACGACCACCACCACCATTGCTATTACTACTACTACTACTACTACTACTACTACTACTACTACTACTACCATTACGCCAAATCAGGATGGTCAAGAAGACCCTAAGTTCGGCCTTGCCTGGAGCACCGTGCACCCGTTCCTCCCCGCTTCCCTCGCCATGGCAGAGAATGCAGGGGAGGATGGGCCGGGGAATCCCTGCCGTGTCCTTCCCTTCGTAATGGTCACACCAAAACCGGGACTCATCATTATTATTATTATCATTTAATGTGGACGGGCGAGGTTAGAAGGTGTACAGGATTTAAGAAGGAAAAAAAAAGGGGGAAAACGAAAGTGAACACCGCAAGAAAAGAGAGATATTTTATTAATGATATTTTTTCCCGAACTTAATTTTTTTTCCCCTTCGTGTTCATTTCCAGAAGCGAGTTATTGCATATTACAAACAACTTCAAGCAGAAAAAGTTTACTTATTACTACTTTCACCTTGTTACGGTTCTTGTTGTCTGGTGAGGAGAGTAACACGAGGTAAAGACGGAAATATACAAGGTCACAGCTGCCCCGGTGCCTGTTGTGACTCGAGGAAAGAACAAAACAGAAGACACGCCACGCAGCATGTCCTTCTCTGCTCTCTTATTATGATACATGCAAGAGAGGAAATTGCTGTATCTTCCTTCTCTGCATAGTAATTTACCATACCTTGCAAGTCGTGTGAATGTGAATATATTTCCTTAAAACACATCTCTCTCTCTCTCTCTCTCTCTCTCTCTCTCTCTCTCTCTCTCTCTCTCTCTCTCTCTCTCTCTCTCTCTGTGTGTGTGTGTGTGTGTGTGTGTGTGTGTGTGTGTGTGTGTGTGTGTGTGTGTGTGTGTGTGTGTGTGTGTGTGTGTGTGTGTGTGTGTGTGTGTGTGTGTGTGTCTCAAAATTACAGCACAAATCGTGAACATGTTACAAGACATAAGTGCACGTAATATTTCTCAAATAATGACGACAACGCTTCAAATTATAGGCCGAGAAACTCAACGAGTGAGTCAGAGTGAGAGTTCGTGAGTCAAGGGCGAGTGTGAGAGTGAGCCCCACCCTATCTCTCTCTCTCTCTCTCTCTCTCTCTCTCTCTCTCTCTCTCTCTCTCTCTCTCTCTCTCTCTCTCTCTCTCTCTCTCTTACATTTACTATGAGAAAGACAAGGAAATACTGACAAATAGAGACAGACAGGCATACAGACAGAAAGACAGACAGTAACACACACAGCAAGACATACATGACAATATAAAAAATGGTTGAGGCTAATAAAAAAATAAATAAACAAACCACAGAAGACAGACTCTCCCACTCACACACTTCTAAAACCAAAGAAAGAAACAAACAGAACATTTTTTTTCTCTCTCTCACACACAGACACACATATACAGAACAATTTCTCCTACGAACCCTCATTCCACTCTCCTACTTCATTTCCTCCCACCATGAAACAGCAAGACACACACACACACACACACACACACACACACACACACACACACACACACACACACACACACACACACACACACACACACACACACACACACACACACACACACACACACACACCTGATTTCCTTGACGTCACCGCCCTCCCCCTTGGTACTCTCTCAATTAGCATGACAAGTGAGTGCAACTGACTCTCTTTATACACTCATGTGACCTCTCATTATAATGCTTCGAATGAGTGACGCTTTCTACTGAGGCTGTGAATACTGCAGGTGTTAGTGGGACTATTGATTGTAACGCTAACACCGGTACTGATGTTGTGATGTCCCAGTCTGTGGTATAATTAGTGGCAGTAATAGTAACTGGTGTAGTATTACTATCAGTGTTACGGTGAAGTTATTATTATTATTATTTTTCGTTTTTCTTATATGAAATTATGTTGGGGTATTGTTTCGTATTGTAGAGTCTGTGTATCTACTGCTTGGATGCACACACAAACACACTGTCTCTCTCTCTCTCTCTCTACATACGCGTCAGTCAGTCGTGTTGGGCAATAGGACACAAAGCAAAACCAACAAGATAAATTGCTTATCATTCCTTCGAGACAAAGTGAAGCAGCACAGTTACAGTGATTTAGGAGAGATTACGTGCTGGTTACGTGATGATGATGATGGAGGAGGAGGAGGAGGAGGTAGTGGTGCTGGTGTCGCAGTATTAGGTCGAGGGTTCGGCACGTGCGGGCTGGCGTGGGCGTGGCGCGGGTGTGGGCGTGATGGAAGGTGTCGCGGGTCATGTCAGTGGCAAGGTTGTTGAGTGAGGCAACGGTGGCGTGCGAGAGCGAGAGCGAGCGAACGAGCGAGAGAGAGAGAGAGAGAGAGAGAGAGAGAGAGAGAGAGAGAGAGAGAGAGAGAGAGAGAGAGAGAGAGAGAGAGAGAGAGAGAGAGAGAGAGAGAGAGAGAGTGAAGAAGGAAAAATGATGCCAATATTATAAATTCACTGGAGATTTCAACGCAGCTCAAAATACCAATCCAGAAATTTGAGATTTCAACACCTAATAAGTAGAAGTCTGAATTCCAAATACCTTACAGAAAAACTTGAGACCCTATTATGAGCTGACACACTGCCATCTCTCTCTCTCTCTCTCTCTCTCTCTCTCTCTCTCTCTCTCTCTCTCTCTCTCCTAATATGGTTTCTTTTTCTTTCCATTTTGTCACCTTCTTTGTCTCCTCGTCACGCCTCGAATGAACTTTTACGTTATTGCTTTTTCTCCTCCCCTTTCTACCTCCTCCTCCTCCTTAAGTGCGTCCTTCCTCTTCCTCCCCGTGGGGCGTGCGGTGGCGGCTGACGGGCATTCCTTTTCTCATCGTAACGGTAAAGCAAGGACACTCTGGAAAGCCCGTGCCCGAACATACTCTCTTTCCACCATCTCTCTCTCTCTCTCTCTCTCTCTCTCTCTCTCTCTCTCTCTCTCTCTCTCTCTCTCTCTCTCTCTAGATCTTCATTTTCTATTTCTTATGGATGTTATGTAAGAAATAAGACAAGACTATACTACTACTACTACTACTACTACTACTACTACTTCTACTAATACCGCCACCACCATCATTACTTGTACTACGATAACCAATAACAACAGCAATTACAAAGAAGCAAAGAGTTCCCAGCTTCCGTCCCTTCATCACGTGTTAATAATAAGGGGCGTCTGGGGTTTTTACTTTCATTTCCTTATCGACTGCTGGCACAATAACGGCGTCTCTCCGGTGGGAAGTCAAGGGAGGGAGGGAGGGAGGGAGGGAGATGCAGGGAAAGACGTAAGGGCGGTGGCGGAAGGAAAGGGAGTTGGAGAAAATTATTATGCATTGGATGTCAGAGATAATGAAACTTTCTCTCCATTTCTTGTTCTTGCTTCCTTTGTTTCTATTTTCTTTGGAGATGTCATGGTGTGATGGTGTGATGGTGTGTGTGTGTGTGTGTGTGTGTGTGTGTGTGTGTGTGTGTGTGTGTGTGTGTGTGTGTGTGTGTGTGTGTGTGTGTGTGTAATAAGAAAAAACAACTCATAAATAAACGAAAAAAAAAAAAAATGACATTCATCAGTATTTTCACCCTTCAGTGTTTCTCGCATTTGAAATATTCATCAATTTAATCACCATTACCTTCAGTCTTAGCCAAAGATGTCGAAGGAGGATGCTTTAATGCCTACCGTTTGCACTCATTCATGGCTACACGTCTCTGCTTTCAGTTTATCACAGCGCACCTCCTTCGCCTCTTCCCCTCCCTCACGCACTCACATTCCATCATCTGCCTTACTTCGTGAAGATATTTGAGCCTTCAAGTGAGTGTGCGTGAGTCTGCATTACGTACGTACACGGCGCCCTCTCTAGTTCCCAAAGTATTTCCACACTTTGTCTCCTGAAGGGGCCTCGTGCATGTCATGTTCACGGTGATAACTCTCCAGGAAGGAAAAAAATGCACGTCTCAGGAATGTCAGAGAGGAGACGATGCTACTCCCTCTCTGCTATGACCACTTACAAGAGATTATCATTGTATAAATCTTAAGGAAAAGACAAGACGGAGTGGCGGAGGGCTGAGGAGCTTTAAGTCCGTGTCGGGAGTAAACAATATACGTCTTCAAGTATACTCGTACATCACGGAGCGAGGCGTCAGTTGAGAAGCAAGTGTGTGGTAATTATCTGCTCAACGATTATTAAACACCTTGGCAGAAGACTAAAAAGGTTTAAAGTTTTCCTGTTCCTACTTCGGGCAGCAATATTTTTGTTTTGCTTGACTAACTCGGTGGCGACAGAGGTGGGGAGGGGGGTTGCGGGATGGGTGAGAGGAGAGAGTGAGGAGCGAGGGAGGGAGGGAGTGAAGGGAGGGCAGTATATCTTGCTACACTCCAATGAAGGTCTTGTATTGGTCAGTGTCACGTTCAATCACCTCAAGCACGTGTGTGTGTGTGTGTGTGTGTGTGTGTGTGTGTGTGTGTGTGTGTGTGTGTGTGTGTGTGTGTGTGTGTGTGTGTGTGTGTGTGTGTGTGTGTCCATGTGAGTGCAAATGTGCATATATACTAACGAACACATGTCTGTCCATGTACGTGTATATTTTAGTGCACGTGTACACGGTGATGACTAAGAGGGAACAGTGCACGTCCTGAGGCGAGGAGCACAATGAAAGGTGAATTCACTCGCAGGCAGACGAGAAGCAGTACTTGCCTTTTTTGTATCAGCACATGACAAACACACACACACATACACACACACACACACACACACACACACACACACACACACACACACACACACACACACACACACACACACACACACACAGCCCCTACACCCTACAGACCCTCATCACCTTGTCCCAGTTCCTCCACGCCGCTAATAAACAGTAAGTACCTCGAGGGCTGATTCCTCTTCTTCCCTCCTTCCACTTCTGCCTCTCTCCCCCTCTCCCCGTCCCCTTCCTCCACGCAAGACACAGCCGCTGGTGTGTAACTGGGGGCAACGGGACACGCCCAGGCTCCATGAAAGTGAAAATAAGCAGAGTAACTTGCTTCCCGTTGCCTCGATAAGACTGTTCAGTTTAAGTAAAAGGTAAAGGAGTGAGATTCTGACCGGCTGTCTTTTTTTTTTTTTTGTATGTTGCCTCTGCCCTCAACGGTGTGTGTGTGTGTGTGTGTGAGTGTGTGTGTGTGTGTGTGTGTGTGCATGAGTATCCAAGGGCCTGGTCAAGATAATGCTTCACTTTTCTTTATTTATTTTTATTTTTTTCTTGTGGAAATATGTAACCTTTCTGGATTAGCTACAGAGGGAGGGAGAGAGTAAGGATGGAGGGAAATGAAGGGAAGGAGAGAGTGAGGGGGGAAGGAATGAAGGAGAAAGGGAAAGCAAGGAAGAGAAGGACGGTGGGACTGGTCACTACTTATTCAGATACCGAAAAAAAGAAAAGTGACAGGAGGAGAGCGGAGGCAGTAAGATTAAAGGCGGCAGAAGAAGAGGTCAGGGGAGGATGGAAGCAAAAAATGGACGAGAGAGAGAGAGGAGAGAGAGAGAGAGAGAGAGAGAGAGAGAGAGGAGAGAGAGAGAGAGAGAGAGAGAGAGAGAGAGACTTAAGGGAAATGTTTGGAAATGGAGTAGAATTTGATATAGGTATTAAAGGCAGGTCAAAAAGGGAAGGTGCGGCGCGCCAAGCCAGGGTGCAGACAGGTGGTGGTTGCATGAAAGTGTGTGAAGCAGCGCGGCACAAGGTTTCTTTTCTACGATGCGCCACGTCACTGCCTACATGACCGATCGTAAGAGAGAAAAACGTACGAACTAAATTTAGCTTGCACTTTCTAATTCCTCTCCCTCTCTCCCTATTAATCTATGTTCATCCATTTTGATCAGTATGTCGTGCCCTCTCCTTATTCTATTTAATCTTCCCTTACTTCTCCTCCTCCTGCTGCTCCTCCTCCTTCTTCTTCTGTCCTAAATCTAAGGTACAAATTGCGGGCTCGCGGAGACTAGACACACATAGAAAACGAGATCAGCGGGAACCAATCAGCGGGCGAGGGCGGGGTGATGCAAGCAGCGCAAGCAAGTGAAACGAGGCAACCCGCACTGACCTCCTGCACGTCTCGTAAAGAACACCGCAGGGGGAAAATAGATGAATAAATAAAGGGGAAAAAATGTGAGGAAATGTGAAGTAAAGAAAAATGTATTACAGATCGACTAGAACACAACACCACCATCACTTACCATCGGCACCACCACCACCACCACTACCACGTGCGTTATGGCGGAGGGTGTGTCGCCTGTGGGTGATTCCTGTGGTGGGTGCCTAGTAGGCCTAGGTCTCTGGAGCGTAGCTGGTGATGCTTGTGCTGTTGTAATTGTTGTTGTTGTTGTTGTTAGTGGTGGTGGTGGTGGTGTGGTGGTGGTGGTGGTGGTGGTGGTGATGATGATGATGATGATGATGATGATGATGATGATGATGATGATAATGATGATGATGATGATGATTGATGGATGATGATGATGATGATGGTGGTGATGATGATGGTGGTGGTGGTGGTGGAGGTGGTGGTGGTGTTGGTGGTGTCATTATTATCATCAATATTATTATAATTCTTACTACTAAACTTTACTATTGAAGTGTACAGATTTGTTATGTTGTTTTAGTTGCTGCTTATAACAGTAAAAAAAACAGAGCAAGAAACAAGAAAAAACAAAACAAAACAAGTATAACAACATCGTTAATAATGATGATGATAATAATGATAATTAATAATAATAAAATCAGCACAATAAATAACATTATGCATTATTTTTTCATGAATTGCTCACTGTATATCTGACTGTCATTCTATATTTGTGCCCATGTGTTTCCAGCTGTTAGTCTTCCTGTCTATATGTCTGTTTGCCTATTTCTACATCATTCTCTCTCTCTGATAATTCACACAAAAAGTAAAAAAAAAAAAAAAAAATCGTCTCATTTCAAAACAATGCACGGAATCACCTGTTTGCACACACACACACACACACACACACACACACACACACACACACACACACACACACACACACACACAGTAGCAGCGGGCGTCTTCTCAGTCGGCCAATAAACTGTCAAGGTTGACGCCCCTGATTTGGTAACACTGTCCACGCGCCCGCACAACAGCTTTCCTTGACATTCTATTATTTCACTTGTCTGTCAACTTTTACAGACGTTTCTTCCTTTGTCAGTTTCGATTCTCAGGTGACCTCTTTCCCAGTTTGTTAAAGGATGTATTGCAAATAACTTTGTGTTGGTATTGTTATTGTTTTTTTTTTATGGTGTTATCTTTTTCAAGAAGTGTAGATTGCAGGACAACTTTTCTTGATGAGTGATAAGTCAACGTGATATTCCTTAATTGGGGAAGAGAAAGGAGTTTTTAGCAGGCAGGTCAGAGGAACAGGTTAGCGGGAGTGGTGAAAACAGAGAACCACAGCAAAAACTAAGAGAAAACGCGTGGCTTCAAGGAAGGAGGGAGGAAGAGGAGGAGGAAAGTGTTGAGGTTTCAATTAGTGTGATGAAAAGGTTAATGAATTCACAGACAGGTGAAGCAAAACAGATTATACGTTTCTCATCTGAATTCGACTGAATATTCATGCACTTGATCATCACCACCATGAGTTGCATCTACCAGCACTCCTTCAGGCATTCACTATTCCATTCTCACTCTTTCTTACTTACACTTTCCTCCTTCGTTCTCTCATATTCACTCGACCACTAATAATCTGCTTTTCCACCTGCCTCTGATAAACAAACCTTAGGCAAACTTAACACTGAGGCAAGAGGGAGAAAGTTGCAGGGGAGACTGAGGTTTTTAGGGGATTTTAAGGGAAGGAAGAAGGGAGGCGAGGAGGGAAGGAAGTTCGGAAGGGCAGCAGGCGGCCTTGACATCAACACGTCCTTAAGAAGCCGGTAGTTTGACCACAACGCCCACCAAGACCTTCATGCGTCCTTACACTCTTAAAACACTCGCCTACACACACACACACACACACACACACACACACACACACACACACACACACACACACACACACACACACAACACACACACACACACACACAAATGCACATCACTTCCACGTGCATCACAACACACCCACATAAACTTTTAAGCACACTCTCATCTTCCCACTCACTCACTCACTCAATTTATGTAGGTGCACTAAATTCTGCCACTACAGGGCCAACGTAACACTCCACATACGGCCTATACACACACTTTATATACACACTATGCACGGCCTATATAATTTACACTAATTAACATCCTATGCGTGATGACGACCGTGTACGAGCATGATACGAACATGTCCAACACTCTTTACGTGCACACACACACACACACACACACACACACACACACACACACACACACACACACACACACACACACACACACAAGATATTCCTCAGCCTTGATGCTCAACAGACAGCGCCTTGGATTCCCCTCAACCGCTATTAGTCAACCGACATTCATCACGAGTCATTTACCTTCAGAGAGAGAGAGAGAGAGAGAGAGAGAGAGAGAGAGAGAGAGAGAGAGAGAGAGAGAGAGAGAGAGAGAGAGAGAGAGAGAGAGAGAGAGAGAGAGAGAGAGAGAGAGAGAGAGAGAGAGAGAGAGAGAGAGAGAGAGAGAGAGAGAGACGGATAAACAGACAGAAAGACAGACACACATAAAAAGAGACATGCAAAAAATTGTATAAACAGAGACGGAAAGACAGAAAAAAAAAACCAGAGAAAAATAAAGAACACGGAGATAACAAAGATAAGATAGAGTCACAGACGGACAAGAATAACGAAACACCGACAGACAGAAAGACGGAGATAAAGAGAGAGTGAGAGAGAGAGAAAAGAAAAAAAAAAAGAAACATACATATAAGCATGGATATATACACACAGACAGACAAGGAGAGAAAAAAAAAGACTTGCATTTTCACGAGAAGCAAAATAATAATGCTTGCCTGAGAAGCCGAAACACAAGGTCAACACACACACACACACACACACACACACACACACACACACACACACACACTTCGATATATAAATTTCATCACAATCACTATAATTTCAACCAGACAACCACCGCAGGAGTCTATACTCCTACTAGTACTACTACTACTACCACTACCACTACCACTACCACTACAACTTCCACTACTACCCTTACTCTGCTAATAACAGTTCTCGTCTTCGTCTTTATGCACGTACAGCCTACCTATGTGTGTGAGCGATGTGTGTAACGTGCGTGGGTGTGTGCATGTGTCCTGTCGGTGCGAGTGTGCATGTGGTTGCTACTAACTCATTTTGCATTCTTCTCACAGTCGTGCTGAAATAGGTAGCATCTACGTAGTGATAAAGAAGTCCGTCAAAGTGTCCTGTCCGTCCTGTTTGTCTTACTGAGCATATTAATTTGTTTTCCTCCGTCAGGTGAGGCAGAGATCATGCATCACCATCAGGCAGAGGGCGCGTGATGGATGCATAGATTAACCATGACATTCTCTCTCTCCTCTCTCTCTCCTCTCTCTCTCTCTCCTCTCTCTCTCTCTCTCCTCTCTTGTGTTACCCGGAGCCGCTGAGTCACACGTCACACTGCCTCCCCCACGTAAAAAACTCCAAGCACACCTGGAAGGCCCAAACCATCGACTGAGACCCAGAAAACCCTCTACTCCATCCTGGCCAGGAGAAAAAAAATGACAGTGGCGGTGGTGGCGATGGTGCTGGTGGTGGTGAAGGTTGGAGGATGAGGAAAAAAATATGAGGATGAGGAGAGGAAACAAAAGAAGGATGATGAAATAATAAGAAGATTAGGAGGAGGAAGAAAAGGATAAATGGAAGGCGAAGAAGGAAGATCAGAAATAAACGTAAAGACTCTAGAAGAAAAAAACAGAGTCAACGTCTCAATGAGTAACACCAGGAAAGATCTCTCTCTTTCTCTCTCTCTCTCTCTCTCTCTCTCTCTCTCTCTCTCTCTCTCTCTCTCTCTCTCTCTCTCTCTCTCTCTCTCTCTCTCTTTCAAGCACGGAAAGGAAACATTCGTCATTGGCTGCGCGGCCTTCACACTGCCGCCGCCGCCAAGACAACCTCCACCAGTTCTAACACAGCTTTCCGTCATTACCACTACAATTTCTCCCGCTGCGAATGATCACTTGCAAAGCTTCCTCCTCATTCTTCTTTTCCTCCTCCCACGGGACAAGGAGATATTCCCTCCCACGAACAATACAGCACAATGAATTACAACTGGTGTCCTTATTTTCCACGGCAACGAAGGCAGCGCGTCGTTAATCAAGATAATATCATGTTTGCGCGAGCGTCAATTTCTCCCGCACTCAATATTTCCGTATCGGAGTGTAAGTGCATCCTTCGAGATCGTAATAGTCCATTGTGTCTACGCGGGAAGGATTGCAGCGACGGCGGTGATGGATGAATGTAGCGTATGGCAAGTCGGTAGCAGTAGTAGTACATGTACATATCCTGACGTATTTGCTTCAATCACACGTGGTCTGTACAGGAGCCACTTAGCAGGTCCTCCAGGCATACATCTCCAGCATGAGTGTCGTGGATAGCGCACACATGTGGTCGCGCGGGAATTACCTGAGGAGAGACATGTCGGGACGAGTCGGACCTGCAACTATACGCCTAAGCAGAGTCCCGATGCCGCTTGATACTCGTATGAGGTTACACTGCCGCACCACCAGACTGTTCGAACGCTGTCATACGACTGACGTTCCTCCTGCCAGCGCCGTGCTAAGTTTCTCCCATGTGCTTCCCCGCGCACGCGCAGTGGAGGTCAGCAATGGAAAGGGGGCTAGGGTGGGGGGCGGGAACACACCCGCATAGCACTTAGCGGCCTGTCTCCTGATCTCCCCCTCCCCCCTAAGGCCGAGGCT
>NC_087151.1:5390000-5395000 GCF_035594125.1 Scylla paramamosain | reverse complement strand
TATTCACCCTACGGTGAACTCTATACACCTATCTGAAAGTTAATACAATTTATATTAAAACTGGTGTCTGTAAAATAAGAGTTTATTCGTGAATTTAGTAATTATTCGGACAAGAAGAGGGCTTGTTGGGGATTTACTTTTAAATATTTGTCTATTTTATTTTTGAATGATTCAATAGTATTGTTGTTCACAATTTCTGCAGGAAGTTTATTCCATTTATTTACTATATGATTAAAGAAAAAAATGTTTGGCCTCGTAGGATTTAAAACGTTTGGGTATAATCTTGATCAATGGTAAAATATTTATGTGCATCAATGTTACTATATCCTCTGAAAATTTTGAACACTTCAATTAGGTCTCCTTTTATCCTGCGCTTTGTTAAACTAAATAGTTTTAGTTTTTCCAGTCGTTCGTCATACGCCTTATTGCGCAATCTTGGAATCATCTTTGTGACTCTGCGCTGTATCTTTTCTAGTTTTTCAATGTCTTTTTTGTAATATGGTGACCAGAACTGTACACAGTATTCTAGATGAGGGCGCACCAGTGACTTATATAAGGCAAGTATAACCTTTTCTGATTTAAATTCAAAGGTTCTTCCAATGAACCCTACTAATTTATTTGCCGTCTTTACTGTTTCTGTGCAGTGTTGACTCGCCTTCAGGTCGTTTGACACAACGACACCAAGATCTTTTTCTTTATCGGTGCTTGACAGTGGCATGTTATTCGTTACATATCTCGCCTGAACATTGTTGCTTCTGATATGTAGAATTTTACACTTTTCTATATTGAATCTCATCTCCCATTTTTCTGCCCAGCTTGTTAGTTTATTGAGGTCACACTGGAGTTCCTGCCATTGTGACACAGACATTACTCTACTTGTTATTTTGGTGTCGTCTGCAAATTTACTTATTTTGCAACTTATCCCTTCATTAATATCATTAATGTACATTATAAAGAGTACTGGTCCTAATACAGAGCCTTGAGGAACGCCGCTATTTACCTTTTGTCACTCTGACTCTTTTCTATTTATCACTACACGCTGTTTTCTGTCAGAGAGCCAGTCTCTCAGTCATTTCAGGGTGTTTCCGGCAATGCCGTGAGCTTTTACTTTACTGATGAGTCTCTTATGGGGAACAGTGTCGAAAGCTTTCTGGAAATCAAGGTAGATAATATCAACAGCTTTTGTCTCGTCATACGAGTTAAATACTTCATAAAAGAAGTCTAGCAAGTTTGTTAAGCAGGAACGCTTGCTTCTGAAACCGTGTTGCGAATCCTTTATGATTTTATTTTTTTCCAAATATTTGACAATTTTATCTCTGATTATTGTTTCCATCAGCTTGCACACTACTGAAGTGAGACTGATCGGCCTGTAATTGGCTGGGAGAGATTTATTTCATTTTTTAAAGATTGGCGTGACATTTGCTAGTTTCCACTCGTGGGGAACTTTACCTGCTAGTAAAGTTTTACTGAATAAAATTGTAAGCGGTAAGAGATAAGAGGTAAGGTATTGTAAAATTGTAAGAGGAGGAGGAATACAAAGGAATACAAAGAAAAGAACAGACAGCAACAGCCCTACTGGGCCTAACGAGGAGGAGGAGGAGGAGGAGGAGGAGGAGGAGGAGGAGGAGGAGGAGGAGGAGGAGGAGGAGGAGGAGCTGTGCTAATACGGATGCTGATTTAATTTTCTTGTGTTCCTCTACTTTGTTCCTTTTCCTCTCATTATTGTTGTTGTTGTTGTTCCTCTATTCAGCCAAGCAATCCTTTTCTCCTTCTCCCCCCTCGTCCTCCTTTTCTTAATCTTCTTTTGCTTCTTTTCTTTCTCTTCCTTCTCCTTATCGTAATCTTTTGCTTTTATTTCTTCCCTTTCCTTCTCCTCTTCCCCTAATCTTCTTTTCCTTTATTTCATCCTCTTCTTCTCCTAATCTTCTTTACCTTTATTTCTTCCTCTTCCTTCTCCTCCTCCCGCTAATCTTCTTTTCCTTTATTTCTTCCTTTTTCTTCTCCTCCTAATCTTCTTTTCCTTTATTTCTTCCTCTCCCTTCTCCTCATTCTAACCTTCTCTTCCCTTATTTCTTCCTCTTCCCTCTTTTCCTCCACATCTTCCACGGCAGGGTTAAGTCGGGCGCCCAGGGGAAGGTCGGGGCGTGGTTGTACAGTTTCCCAGGTGGCGGGTGAAGGTGGAAAGTGGCGCCGCTGGGAGACACAGGGAGACATGAAGGGGGAGGGTGTGGCTAGAAATGTAGGTAGGCCTTAGTATTCGGTAGGCTGGCGGCTGTGGGAAGGACGGGGAATGAATCGGGATGACGGGGGAGGGGGGAGGAGAAAGGACGGGAAATAAGTGGCGGGTGACAGGAGTGTGTCATTGTGGTAGGAAGTGGGTGGGGAGAGCAAGGGAGGCGTGGGTGAGAGGAGTGATTGATCATTCATCAGTTTCCTGCATTGGTGTGGTTGTGGTGGTTGTGGCCAAGGCGAGTGTACGTTTCCTTTTAGTACTCGCCTTGGGTGTCGCGGCGTGCCAAGGCTGTCTGAAGGTATCCCGTTGACTCGTGTCTTCAATGGTGCGCGGTGGGACGTGTGCTGCTTCAGGTTCTAGGCGGGTTAAGACCTCAGGGAACATTTTGCCATACAACCATTATCCCTTTGACTGCTACGGGTTTGAAGTTTATCAGAAATGCGTGGTGTGGTTTATGAATGCATTAGGCAGCTGTTGGGAAATTTTCAGCCTCAGATTCCAGGCAGGGTGAAACTTTAGGAAATATTCTAATTGCACAATTGCTAATCTTTTGGCTGCTTGACTGCTGCTCTCCTCGGCTCATCAGGTCTGCCTGCTGCAGGTTCAGAGTGTAATTTCTGAAGACCATTGAAGGAAGGAGGGGTAATGAAAATTGAATAAATGTTTTAGAGTATGTAATTTTATCTTTATTGATTAAAACCGCTTATGGTTACTAAAAATGTCATAAGTACTACTGACAGTGGTATTACACAGGGATCTCTCCTACCCTAACTCTTTTCCTATTATTCATCAATGATTTTAATTCTACTCATTCCCCAATCCACTCTTGTGTTGATAACTATCTTGCATTTTTCTACGTCATTTTACAGACGTCCAACACTGCAGAAAATGCAAAATTCTTGAAGACACGTCACAGAACGCTGGACTTCTAATCTTTCTCTAATTTCAGAATGAGGCAGAATAAACCTTGTTTCTTTCAATGCATCTCCACTATCAACTCGACAAATCTTCCAGACAACTATTCCTTGTTCTTCGATTACACAATTTTCTCCCTCTTCCACTTTAAACATTCTTGTTTGTCCCGCTAAAAATTATAATTGATAATTTCATATCTTTTTTCTTGCCAAAACAACCTCTAAGAAGTTAGGTCTCCTAACTTCTCCGACAGTTACTCCATGCAGGACCCTTATTCGCCCCTGTATAGCATATGCCTCTCACAGGTGGACGCTGGGGACACTCCACTTACACAGTTCTTGATCAGATAGTCGAAAGCTTTTTGCCTCATGGACGCTCCTCCTCCGACTAACTCTCTTCAACCTCTCTTACGTCGCTGCAGTGCTGCATCTCTTCCTGTCTTCTACCGCCATTTTCTTTTTATGCTCACTGGTTTTTTGAACTTACTAACTGCATTCCTTTCCTCCGCCCAATCTATTCTGTCCTCCTCCCTAATGCAAGAGTTAACCAGTACCTTTACTCTTTCTTCCTCTTTGCCGGTAAATTCTTCAACTCCGCCTGAATCTGTATTTTCCTCTTCCTACAACATGACGACCTGAGGAGTTTCAAGGCACTTCCAAACCTTTGAAGAGGCTCCCTTTGGAATTTATTCTCCTTGTTTATCAGAAAGGGGAAATTACCGGGCCTTTGTTTGTAACTGCTTTTGCTCTTGGTCTGCCTCCCTTGGGCATAATAATGTGAATAATAGTAGGCAAAAGTAGTTTATAACGATGTTAAGTCGCTCATGGAAGTGACGTCATATTCTACAAAACGCATCACGCAAACAAGCAGTACGAGACCACTGAGTGTCACATCACCAGTCCTTGCTGGCCTTTGTAAACTCTCAGTATCTAAAGTCCGTGTACCTGGCACCGGAGGAGGCCATGCGATCTGTATGATTAAAGGCGGGTTCGAATCTATGTTTATTGAATGGCAAGTGTGTGTGTGTGTGTGTGTGTGTGTGTGTGTGTGTGTGTGTGTGTGTGTGTGTGTGTGTGTGTGTGTGTTCACCAAGGCCGCAACAGATCAATTACTGTTATATTCGTGACAGCACAGTGTTTAAATGAAACGAAAATTACCGCCGTAATCAACAATTTTGATAACTGTTAGAAGGCCTTTAGAAATTGGTTCATGACTCAGGGATGAGCGAAAGGTGGAGCTTCAACTGCAGCCACCTCCTTTTCCAACTGTCTTATTGCTGCATACCGGACTGTCTCCAGCAAGCACGTGAGAAGTGAAGGCGCCGAACGTTCCCTCTGACAAACACTTGGTGAGTTTCCCCAACACAACAGAGGAGGCAGATCGTCGCGCAGGGATCAAGCTCAATTTCCACACTTGGCTCATTACATGTCACCGTGACTTGCACCGCACGGCCTGCAGGGAGTGCACACAGGCGCGGCGAACACAGCTGCCTCGTTGTAGGTATTCCTGCTGAGACAAATATATATATACATAACTTGCTATACAAATCATACGTATTCAGAAATCATGGGTCTTTGTATCATAGGTGTGTGGCGGCCTTGCGAGGGTGTTGAGGGACGGCAGACACACCAAGAGAGCGTGTTGGAGCCTGAGCTTCCTCTGTGGTGGATACGAACACTTCACCTGTATCGCGACAAAGGACGAGAAGCAACACGTGGATCATCGCAGTTCTCATAGCTTACTTTCCTTCTCGACCTCAGTGACTGCTGGCTGATCACCTGACCGGCATCACTACTACGTGTTCAACAGGGCCCTCCATTACAGGTCCTTGAGAATTCATCACACACACACA
>NC_087151.1:5380000-5387500 GCF_035594125.1 Scylla paramamosain | reverse complement strand
ATATATATATATATATATATATATATATATATATATATCCAAAGTACATTCATGGATCATAACACGCGAAGAAAAGTAGAGGTAATGACAGAGGAAGGAAACAGAGAGAAAGGAGATACAGAACGAATGAGACAGAGACAGACAGAGCTCGTATTCATAAAAAGTATACTTAAGAGTAACTACGTTGAACAATGACGAAAAAAAAGACAGACTGTAAGAAAGGAAAATGGCACAAAGCGTGAAAGTTGATTCTGATGGGGAAAGTTGTCAGATACACGTATATTCTAAAAAGTAAAAATAAAAAAAAAAATAATAATAAACTAATAACAACTTCATCTGGTTTGTGGAGTGAAGCGCCATCAAGAGAGCATTCATTCAGTCATTCATTCAGTCTGCCGGGCTCCTCCCTGCCTGACGGATGCTTTTCAAGACTCCTCGTGCAGCTGTGCCAATTAATACTGTTGAATGTGTGCTGTGGGGCGAGTAACTCCTTAGTGTGTGGAGTCTTGCTCTCATTAATTGTTTCACCTGTCCTTCAATCAGCACTTTATACTCTACACGACAGTTGGATTAGCTCTCTCTCTCTCTCTCTCCTCTCTCTCTCTCCTCTCTCTCTCTCTCTCTCTCTCTCTCTCTCTCCTCTCTCTCTCTCTCTCTCTCTCTCTACAACCCTACACATTCAACTGTACTACTGCTGATTTTATTATTACTACGTCTGGGAGCACGTGAAAATATGACGAGAAATCTAGTACTAATATTTCTTCCCAACACTTCCAAAAGCCACACACAAAATTATTCTTGCATACTACTGGGCACTGCAGTACTCCAGTCTTTGGGTAGTAGGAGTTTCATTATACTCTTCAATACCTGCCAGGCCACAAGGAACATCTATACAGACTGTGGCCAAATAGCTACATCACCTGGTTCGTAGCCCTCTGCCCCTTGACCCTCACTCTGGCCAGCCTTCTTGAACACCCCAGGAACTCATTAAGACTATTTACAGGCTGTAGAGATGAATAACTGGGTTCTCACGATGATTTTTCCATTGGTGGTGTAGAATCCATTAAACTAACAAGAAAATAAAAGTACTCTTGAAAACCACATAACTTCCACTATAGTCTCTCAAAAGTAGTCAACATGAAGATAGCCAAGACGTTAGGGAATGCGGTCCTATGACGTGTGGCGTGACCATGGAGGTTTATGAGTGGTGGGCCTCAGCGCTGGACACACGTCGTTGGTGGAGGTTGTCATGCCATCCATCAGGTTTCGCAATGATGATGAAAGCCACCCCCATATGTACTCATCATCTTGGCTTCCTGTTTCCTTATTCTCTCTCTCTCTCTAGGTGGCTGAAATACACACACACCTACTCCACTTCTGGCATGTAATGTTTTGGTCCCACTTCACGTTCTCACAAAGGCGATGGTTGGCGGATAGCTCGTTGCTCCCAAAGATCTTGAAAGAACTATAGTAAGACTGAAACATTTTTGCTCGTGCTGATGAAATGCCGCACGTGTAGCAGGAATGTGAGTGGTGGCGTGTGGCGTGCTTGAGGTGCCTCGGTGCTTACTGTCTATGAGGTGTTTCCTGCGATGGTAGCAGTCAATGATGTGGTGTGTGGTTACAGAGCAGTATGGCACAGTGAACTATGAACTGACAGCGCTAAATACAGGGGAGGTTAATGTCTCAGCCTTTCTACGCGATCTGGAAAATTGTTTGCGGATCGTTATCATACTTCTGTCGGTGGAATGCGGCGGTTTATATGAATGAGGGAGGTCGGTCAAGGGCAGGAAAAGGTAAGAAGGGCCTACTAAGCTGCCGGTTTCAGAAAGTGAAAGAGGAAGATTTCCAATACGGAGGCCAATTGAGTTCCAAAGGTGAATGATGTGGCGATGTCTTGCTGTGACACGTGGATTTCTTTTCATGTGTTAGGTTACGAGGAGCTACCAAGGGAAAATGAACAATAAAAATATAAAGAAATCCACTTCATAATGCCCCTCCTAATAAGAACCAGGAATTAATGAAAGGAGTTGTGTTGGTAAAGATTCAAACACGTATTTTTTTTTTTTTTTTTGTCTCTGCCTTGGAGCGCGGTACTTGATCACCATTTCGGCAAAGTAAAACATGACACCACTGCAACACCACTGAGAAGAGAAAACAGGGAGACTGCCGAGATGAACAGGGTGTGGTTTTATATTTCTCTTCAACACAGCTGCATTTATAGAACATCCGTGCGCTTATAAATGAGGGACTGCCACGTGAAGGCCCGACTAATTCTTGCAGCTTCCCTTATGTTCTTATGTACTTAAATGCACTTGATAGTTTAACTGAGCGTGAACAAATCTAATAAAAATAACATAAAATTAGTCATGACAAGGAAAAGAATGTGTGTAGTAGAAACTATTTTTAGAGTGTAGGAGAGAGCAAGGGCTGAGTTAAGTGTGGGTGAAGGAAGGTCGAGATAAGGAGACGAGACGTGAGGGAAGGGAAGGTTACCGAATTGTTTGCGTTCATGGTAGGTAGTGATAAATAAAATTCAGTGAGGCCAGATAAGAGAGGGTGACTGGCACAACAAAGGGCTACATATCGTGAACAACCCCAGCTTACATTCCAACTTATCCGTGAAAATTGTTAGAGACACACGCCTACCGCAATTGTGACATTCATTTTTTTCTTCCAACTTAATTTCATTCAGACTGCCTTCTTAAACAACTGGCAACCTCTGTGTGATTTTTTGTTTTTAGCTTTGTTGTCCTTGGCCTTGCATGAAATAAATAAATATACAGATAATTTCCGCTTTAGCATGAAAAAAAGAAAAAAAAAGAATTCTATTTAAGTTTGCTGACAACTACATCACTTACTTGACATTCTCAGTTAATCATAGATACATTCGTTATAATATGCAGTAAAGAACGTATTCTGTATCTCCTTTTTCATTTTGTACACCAATAACGTAATTTTCGAGAGATACCTTAAAACAGCTTTGTAATTAATTTGTCGAAGCATTGAAGGATGTGATGTTTTGTGTGTGTGTGTGTGTGTGTGTGTGTGTGTGTGTGTGTGTGTGTGTGTGTGTGTGTGTGTGTGTGTGTGTGTGTGTGTGTCCTCTTCAGATGACAAATGAGTGTAGGTTGAGAGAAAGTCATCACACACCAGGTGGCGGAGAGGCATCACCTTCACCACCTGCACGACCGCGACTCTCCCTCGAGTACACTGTGATGAGGCGGCCCAGTGTGCTCAGACAACGCCACTTGCCCTTCGGTTCCGTCATTACCACACCACTGATTTATTTGTATTCCAGGTGTCATTATCTCATCAAGTCAGGGATGATACTTTTCGTTACCAATGTACAGTAAATCATCTAATTATTCATTCAACACAATTGTATATTTTTCATGACGAAGGAAGAGGTGATCTAATGAAGTTTGGTCTGCAGAAGGTCCTTTGAAATCTATCATTACCACACCAGCGATCTACTTGCGTTCCAGGTGTCATTAGAGTCTCTTATGAAGTTAAGAATGATACTTTAAGTTATCAAGAGACTTTACATCATATAATGCACTCAGTCAACACAGTCGCATCTTATTTTATGACGAAGTACGAGATGGATCTAATGATGCTTGGTATGTTGTACTGAGTTGGGTGAAACTCGCATTTCTTCTATCCGCCACGCGTCCCAGGCCACGCCACGGAGTAGAAGATTACTTTGATGCAGACCACGACTGTTTGACGATACTGCATGGATGTACATCTTAAGTTAGTGCAGAAAAATTAGACATATTTAAGGATGGGAATGGCAGGTTGATAAAGGTGGGTTGTCTTATGCACAGACTGCCACGTGTAGTCCTGACAGATTCTTGCAGTTTCCTTTACTTTCTCATGTTACTTATGCACTCCTCCCCGCCCTTGTTAGTGTCTTCCTGTGGTCTGCGGTAACTTGTGAGTGTCCGGACTTAATTGCTACGTTAATAAGGTGGGAACATAATTGGCTGGTGCATGCGTTGTCTACCGCCTTTCAAGGGTTGCCGCGGCGCAGCCATGGTCGTCTCAGGGTCGCCATGCACGCTGGCACTGCAGTGACAAGCGCTGCGCACCAAGACCAACCGACCACTACACTTCAAGCAAGTGATTTATCTTGCAGGATAATCTGAGTCGTTGTCACCTGCATGTGTTTTAGCTGCACACCGGAAATGGAGTGTGCTCTTTGTTTTCCTTCTCTGTCTTCGTTTTATTGTTGTTGTTGTTGTTGTTGTTGTTGTTGTTGTTGCTGTTGTTATTGTTGTTGTTCTTTTTCTTATTATTCTTTATCTTTATCATCATCATCTTTTTCTCTCCTTCGTCTTCTTTTTCTCCTCTTTCTCTTTCTTCTCCTTCATCTTTATCTTTTTATTATTATTATTATTATTATTATTATTATTATTATTATTATTATTATTATTATTATTATTATTATTATCATTATCATTATTATCATTACTATTATTATTAGTACTACTATTACTATTATTAGCATTACTGTTATTAATATCATTACTACATATTATCACGGCCTCGAGGGTACACCGCACTGAGGAATTTGAGAGAGATAGAGAAAAAAATCGATCACTGAAACAATTCTCCTTGATTCTGAATTCTAACGTTAATGATGAATCAACAAAGAGTAAGCAGGTGATTTTAAAGGCAAGGAGCCGGACGCCACTAATGGGCAGGCGGCGGCAAGGCTCCAGTGAGGCTTGACCGACTCCTGAGGGCCGGCCGAAGGTGAGGCGTCGCGGGGAGGGGAAGCCATTAGCACGCCAGACATTTGCGGGACCAGAAAAAAAAATCGCGGACAAATATCATTGTTTTCGTGAAAGTGCGCTTGTTTGACCACGAACCTCACCTGTTTTGTCTGTCTGTCCGTCTGTTTGTCTATCTGTCTGTTTGCTTTCCATCTTTTGTCTCTCCATGTTTGTCTGTGTATCTGTGTATCTTTCTGGCTATTTGTGTGTGTGTGTGTTTATCGGTTGTGTGTGTGTGTGTGTGTGTGTGTGTGTGTGTGTGTGTGTGTGTGTGTGTGTGTGTGTGTGTGTGTGTGTGTGTGTGTGTGTGTGTGTGTGTGTGTGTGTGTGTGTGTGTGTGTGTGTGTGTGTGTGTTTCACTTCCTATGCTTTTCAGTGTCTCTCTCTCTCTCTCTCTCTCTCTCTCTCTCTCTCTCTCTCTCTCTCTCTCTCTCTCTCCACCACCACCACCACCTCCTCCTCCTCCTCTCATTCAGGAAATAACAAAACTCAGAGACGTTTCAGCCAAGACACTTCCGGCTGGAGGCGTGAGATAATCAGAGCGGCGACAAATGACCCTCAGCAGCCTTGGGGAGAGGGTGGCAGATGATGAGAGATGGAGGGAAGGGGAAGAGGGAGGGGATGTTACCTATCACTCAACGCTGCCGTTACTCCCTACCCTTGTTGAAGGAATGGGATGGTGGACAGGGACACACACACACACACACACACACACACACACACACACACACACACACACACACACACACACACACACACACACACACACACACACATTCACTGATGACCTTGAAAGCTGAACATAACGGCATTCTTCTCATGATAAAAATAAACAAATAACAATGAAGTTAACTCTACCCTTCTTTCCTCCATGCCCCTCCCTCTCTTTCCTCCTCTCATTTCTTCTCTTCCTCTCTCTCTCTCTCTCTCTCTCTCTCTCTCTCTCTCTCTCTCTCTCTCTCTCTCTCTCTCTCTCTCTTTCATACCTTCCTTCCAGTACTGATGAATTACGTAATTGTGGCTTTTACTTAACTCTTCTCACTCTTTATTTCACGTCACAGGTAAGCTGGATTCGTGTTCTAATTAACAGGTGCGCATTAACCTTCAAAATTATGTGAGTAATTTATTTCCTTTTATTTCCTATGGTAATGTTATTCTTGTCTTTTCTGTTTTTTTTTTCGTGTTTTTTTCTTATTTATTATGATTCAAAGAACATTTCTTCACTAACAGGATCTCCATTATCATAAAAATTTCTATGATGTTTTCTTCCTCTTCCTTTTTTTTTTTCTTTCCTTAATGTTTTCTTTATTATATTCATTGTGATTCAAAGTACAACTCCTCACTACTGGGGGTCTCCATTACCATAAAAATGTACACACTCTTTTTACTTTATGCTTAAACTTTAGACGCAGCGTAAGAAAAGAGTGAACATTCTTATGATTGACTGACTGATTGATTGATGGACTCCGTGGTTATGGCGCTGTAAACACTAGTAGCGTTGATGGGTATTTTGTAAATCTGTTCCTTGTTCATTGATTTATCTTGTAAATTTTTCTACATTTCTTTTTTTTTTATTTATTCTGTTATTTATCTTGTTATAGACGGTAACATTTTGTACATCCCTTCTTGATTTACTCATTTATCTTATGTTATTTATTTATCCTTTCCTGGAGGGTAATATTTCGTATATCTATTCTTTGTTTATTTGTCTGTTTTATGTTGTTTACTTATTTATTTTTCTTGGACGGCAACCTTTTGTACGTACTTCTGTTGTTCGCTTATTGATTTATTTCGTCATTTATTTTCATCTTTTCCTTGGTGGGCAACATTTTGTACATCCATTCTTTGCTTATTTATTTATTATGTGTAATTACTTTCAGGGGAATGCAAACAGGCAGGCATTTTCCCTCACCCTATTCTCTGCGCCCTTGGCTGGATTCCCTCAGGCGTGTAAGAAAAAAACAAATTGTAGTTATTGCCCAGCTGAGTGATTCGTGGGGTGACTGCAGTTCACACGCCGCTACAAAACGTGGTCAGATGTGGCGGTGACTGCTCTGTTTCGCTCCACCTAAGGACGTCCTCGCCTCAGAGTCCCACCATTGCTGTGTCCTTCAGGGAGGCGTTGCTGCGGAGATGTTATTACGATACGAGTTAAAAAAAGTAGTCGAGTAAATGTCATCTGTCAGTATTTGTGTCTTTTATCTCGATGGAATGCAGCAGTATACAGGAAACTCATACATATCACACACACACACACACACACACACACACACACACACACACACACACACACACACACACACACACACACACACACACACAGTCATCTCCATCGCACGTTAATGAAGACACACATCCACACTTCTCGCGACGCCTAATTGCTTCGTGCCTCGCCAAGGTCTTCTCATCAAGGGCTGCCACTCCTCCTTTTCTTCTTCTTTCTCCCTCTCCCCCTCCACCTCCTCCTCCTCTCGTATTTCTCCCTCCAGCATGCACTCGGACATGATACATACATTCCACTGTCATACACAATAGTTTATAGTAAATCTTCTTTTTATTCTTTAACCACAATTCTACGAGAGGTTGTTGGCACCTTCTGTATCCATCCCTTTGTCCCTCATACGTGCGTCATGATCGCCCAATACTTTGTGTCCCTTCCTTCCTTCCTTCCTTCCTTCCTTCCGCAAATCCATGTGTTCACTTGCAGGGGTCTGGAATA
>NC_087151.1:5350000-5375000 GCF_035594125.1 Scylla paramamosain | reverse complement strand
TCTCTCTTCAAGCCGTGAGTAAATGTGTGTCACCTTCGCTGGACACCTTGTAGTTCTGTAAGATGTTTGGTGAAGCGTGACTGTGTGTGTGTGTGTGTGTGTGTGTGTGTGTGTGTGTGTGTGTGTGTGTGTGTGTGTGTGTGTGTGTGTGTGTGTGTGTGTGTGTGAGGGTGAGCAGGGAAACAAAAGACCTCATGGCGTAACACTGGTCTTTTCTTCTCAAGCGCAGCATTTGATGATCCTAATATCCTCTTAACCTTTAGCGCAATGTGCTGGAGATATTGATAAAATTTTCAGGTCACCAGTAATTGAGGCCTCAAGGTCCCTCGCGCCATGAAAGTTAATGAGTTTCACTGCTTACCGGGCGACGTTTATCTCATTCATTGTTCGAGTTTACCTGAGGGATCCGCCGCCTGACGAGCGCTGAGTGGCAGTACACCTGAATGTCTCCACCAGTGCATGAAGGGGAAACAAAAGTACACACCAGTTCCCAGTGATTCCAGTGAGAGTTCCTTGCAGTACACTCATAAATACACTTAGAAATACAGTCATGAGCAAGCATCCTCGTCTGTCATGAGTATGTAGCCAGAGACGCCCCACTGGTGACAACAAAAGGCTCATTACAAGGCAGCTCTCTTGATGGCTTGTAACATTTCCTGCCACTTAAGCACCTGACCAGCTGTGTAATTACCTCTTAATTGCCATCAAATGTCGCGGGCCAAGGTGACCGTGCCAAGTTAGGACTCATGATTTATTTTTTTACTTGTTTCTATTTATTTATTTATTTGCTTTTGTTTCCTGAATGTGTTGGTTCAGCTGATATGGGTTTTCTTACTTTATCCCTAATGTTAACGCTAAGACCAATGAGAAAGTCAACCATTTTACATGCTATCGCGTCTCCTATTGCTTAATAAAGTGTGAGTTTAGTGTTTAATTTCAAAATCCTGACGGCAAGCGAGAATGATTAGTTAGTTTGACCCGCTTAGTGTTCTGCAATTATAGCTTTGTTCAGTAAATTCGCCTATATCAACCTTAATAGATTTACAGGTGACGTACTGTCGTTAGTAGGGAATTTAGAACCTACAGACCAGTCGCCTCTACTCGGAGTGGCGTATCCTGGAACCACATATAACAAGACTCTAGTGTACTTGATTTGCTGACTTGGGGCTGACTAATACATGACAGAGAGCAACATAAACATCATTACAACATCAGAAAGCAAGAAAATAACATTTGTACCCTTTGCTCCCGACAACCGAGGCACGTTTTAATCCAGATGAAACACATTACCGTCAATTCCGTGAGTTTCAATCTTGTTCAATGATCTTGGATGGGGAACTCTGTAAAAAAAAGAAACACGCGCAAAAATCACTCTACAACATTCACCTTTCACCTGTGATGGTCAGGGCCAGAGTGGATGAGGAAGAGGAGGCTTGAGTCATGCACAGTAACGCATTTGGCAGTCTGGACAAGTTTACAAGAAACATCATGCAGTATTCAAGCGACTCTTCTGCCTCAGTAACACGAAAACAAGACTGGCACAAACCTGATACGCTTAACAAGTTCCGTGTCTACTTAGAGGCAGTGTGTGTGTGTGTGTGTGTGTGTGTGTGTGTGTGTGTGTGTGTGTGTGTGTGTGTGTGTGTGTGTGTGTGTGTGTGTGTGTGTGTGTGTGTGTGTGTGTGTGTGTGTGTGTGTGTGCCATTAATATTGAAGGATTGAAGATGGTGTTTGGCAAATGTTTGATTTATAAGATGATGAAAGAGGGCATGAGAGAGAGAGAGAGAGAGAGAGAGAGAGAGAGAGAGAGAGAGAGAGAGAGAGAGAGAGAGAGAGAGAGAGAGAGAGAGAGAGAGAGAGAGAGAGAGAGAGAGAGAGAGAAATGTGTATATGTGTCAGACAAAAAAAACAAGAGAAAAAAAGAATATCAGGTTTACGAGAATACATTTTTAGCAATCGTTTTCCTTTAAGTATTTCTCTCCCCTTCCATGACTACCTTTTTTTTTCTTTCTTAATGTTCTTTTCCTCCACTAAAGGTCTTGTTCTTCTTCAATGCAGCGAGAGTTTCACCAGGAGGCGGGGCGAGGTGATCCACTTCGAACTTGTATATACTTAAGTGATTTTGTTTTCCCTCTCTCTCACCCATGCATACGTTCCCTTCACGCAGCTACACACACACACACACACACACACACACATGCACACATCTCTCTTTCTTTCTATTCCTCTTTTTTTTTTTTTTTTTTTTGGCTTATTTTCTCTTTTTTCTTCCCTCTTTCATTCCTTTTCCCCTTCGTTCCTACTGTCATCCGTTCCTTCTTTCCTTCCTTACTGCCTTTCCTTCTTTTATACTTTCCTTTCCTCAGGAATTTCATTACACTATGCTCACGGCACACACACACACACACACACACACACACACACACACCAAGGACGGGTCTGCGGTTCAACAAGTTTATCAGATGTGATTAATATTAATTAGTGTCGTGGTCCATTAGGCAGACGCTTACCTAGGGAAGTGTGTGTGTGTGTGTGTGTGTGTGTGTGTGTGTGTGTGTGTGTGTGTGTGTGTGTGTGTGTGTGTGTGTGTGTGTGTGTGTGTGTGTGTGTGTGTGTGTGTGTGTGTGTTGAGGATATTGTAATGAGATGCGTGAGAAAGTGAATGAGGAAATAAAGGAAGGAAAGAAGGAAGAATAAAGAAAGTAAAAGAAAGAAAGAAAGAAAGAAATGAATCAAAGGAAAAAAGGGAGAAAGGGAGCAATGGAAGAGAAACGGGATGAAAGCAAAGGGAGAAGAAAGTAAGAAAAGAGAAAGAAAAGGTAAAGTGAGCAAACATGACAACAGAAAAAAAAAAACAGATGAGTCAGGGAGAAAGGGAAGGGAAGGGAAAGGAAAGGAGAGAGGCAAAGGTGCAAAAGAGCGAAAACCGGGAATGGGAAGAGGAAGAAAGGAAGGGAGAGAGAAGGGGGGAGAGGGATAAGTTGATGGGAAGACTGGGGAGAGAAGGAGAGACGGAAGATGTTGGAGGGGAGTGATTTATGGAGGTAAAACATGAAGGAAGGAGGGAGGGAGGGAGGGAGGGAGGGAGGGAGGGAGGGAGGGATGGAGGGGAGGAAGAGAAGGAAGAGAGGGAGAGAGAAATGCCAAGTTTTTTCACATCTTCCTATTTTTTCTTATTTTTTGTTACCTGTAAGCTTTATGAATCTATACAATGTTCTTATCTTCATTGCAAATATTAACACACACACACACACACACACACACACACACACACACACACACACACACATAGAAAACTCTCTCAATCTATCTTTCTCTCTCTTACTCTTTCTCACTCTTGACTTCCCTCTAACCTAATCTAACATCCACACACAAGATGTTCCACACTAAGCCAGTGATGAACACCCGTGTCCACAACTCTAGACCCACCAAGAGAGGGCCGAGCAGCAAGTCAGTCAAGTCAGTCATCAAGTAGCGCTGCAGACACCAATTCCTGAAGGCGCTGCGTAAATCAGAGCCACAAAACATCACAGAAATCACAGTAATAAAGGTTACAAAATATAAGGGTGTCTTTCCGTTATCATAATTCTGAGGTATTTGTGATAACTTAATGTTTACACTCTCTCTCTCTCCTCCTCCTCCTCCTCCTCCTCCTCCTACTACTGAACAACTTTCTTCTTTTTCCTCCTTTTCCTTCTTCAGTTTTTTTTTCTTCCTGCTTGTCCTCCTTCAGTTCTCTCCTTCCTTCTTCTTCTTCTTTCATTTTCCTCCTCCTCCTCCTCCTCCTCCTTCCATTTTCTTCTTCGTCCTCATTTCTCCATCTTCTTCTTCCTCCATCTCCTTTTTTTCCATCATCTGCTCCTCCTCCATTCCATGCCCCTTCATTCCTCCTTCCTCCACTTCCTTCAACATCTTTTCTCCACATTCTCCTTCTATCCGTCGTTCTTCTCCTCTTCCTCCAATTCTATTCTTTCCTTTGTTCAGATACTTAGTCATTTTCCCAATTTTCTTACTCCCTTCTTTTCTTTTACCCCTTTTTTTTTTATCATTTCCCATTTCCTGTTTCTGCGTCTGCTTCTGTTCTTCCTCCTTCTTCTTCCTCCTCTTCACTTCTGTCTTTCTTACCTCAATGACTTGCAAATATCATCATACTAGATACTATGTCACGCACCCCTCCTCCTCCTTCCTCCTCCTCCTCCTCCTCCTCCTCTCCTTCCTGCGTAGTATATCAATCAATCTCCTCACGTCCTTGCTATGCACCTAAGCAGTAGTTCCTGGTTTACTCTCTCTCTCTCTCTCTCTCTCTCTCTCTCTCTCTCTCTCTCTCTCTCTCTCTCTCTCTCTCTCTCTCTCTCTCTCTCTCTCTCCCCCTTACAACCACACTCATGTCCTCCTCCGCCCACAACCATTCCACCGCCCACAAAAACGCATTTGTTATACTTCAATTTCTCCTCCTCCTTTTTCTTCACCTATTCCTACTCCTCCTTTAAATTCCAAGCTATGAGGAAGCGAATGGGAATTACAGAAGCGTCCTTCGGTGATATCCTTCGACACCTGCCATGTCCACTTTTCTCCTCTCCTATGGTGTGTGTGTGTGTGTGTGTGTGTGTGTGTGTGTGTGTGTGTGTGTGTGTGTGTGTGTTCGTCCTTCGGTTTTGGAGGATGTAAAAAAAAAAAAACAT
Source organism: Scylla paramamosain (assembly GCF_035594125.1). Classification (NCBI taxonomy): domain Eukaryota; kingdom Metazoa; phylum Arthropoda; class Malacostraca; order Decapoda; family Portunidae; genus Scylla; species Scylla paramamosain. The sequence goes on along the minus strand of NC_087151.1, from coordinate 5,370,318 downwards.
TCATGACGATTTTGATGTTCTACTTCTTTGTTTGTCTATCTGTCTGTCTGTTTGTTCGTGTGTCTATCTATCTGTCAGTCTGTCTGTATGCTTCAGTCTCCATCTTTCTTTTTATATTATGTCTATCCTCGTCCCCTCCCCTTTTTTTTTCTCTCTCTCTCTCTCTTGTCTGCATTGTTTTTGTCTGTCTGTCTGTTTGCCAGTCCACTAACTGGCGAGTGATTAATGAACGTTCCTGAAGTTCATGATGTGATACATGATCTCAAATCTTCTTACGTGTATTTATTTACCAGAGATAATGAAGCACTGCACGGATCAGCATAACTGTGATAAGGTTTCCCTTTCGCTGTGCCCCGCCCGATTCAACGCAGATGCAATTAAATTAATCTGTTTTCATGTCCAAAGCTATAATAAAACAATGGACTGTTCTGGGTATCCTTGTATCTAACCTTGAATCTCGTTCTCTGATTTTATTAAGGTTATTGCTGCGCGTGACATGTGCACTCATCTACGTTTCATTGGTTTCTAAGTCTATGGTGGATATCCCTTATCCCGGAACAGGGCCGCTGTGACATTTGGGTTTCCACAGTTTACTTTCCCCGGGTTTCCCCAGGCAGCCATTCATCGACCGACCCGATGGAAAGGTGAGCGGTGCGCCGCCTGCCCAATGCGGATTGGGATTGTTGACTTTATGATTAATGGTTAAATTTTTCTTGACTCTTTCTTTTCCCTTCTCTTTCTTGGCTTCTGAAGTGCTGAGTTTTACAATGATAACGAATGTAAGCAGAGCGGAGACGGAGAGCTCATGAAAAGTAATGACCAAGGAGGCTTTTGGTGAGGTCGTCCCGATCCTCTACACTTCGAGGCCCAGCCAACTAAGGTATGGTTTACCTAACGACCGTTACACTTATTATGGTACGGTTACACTGACTAGGGTATGGTTCAGTTAACTAAGGCACAATTTAGCTAACAGCAGAACTCTAAAACTCTAACCGTTGCTTTATATAGAGATGATCTACCAGCAACCCTATTTGCTGCCAAGAGGTTTCCATTGCCAGGTGACTTAAGACATTGCACTCTGTCCTAGTGTGATCTAAGACTGTGCAGGGCAGGGACGCCAAATTCCCCAAGGTAACTCAGAAATTCTCCAGCAAAAGTGGTAGATTCATAAGCTGAAAGGAAAATAAATACAGTGAGTAAAATTATTATGCCGATGATAATGATCAGGAAGAGAGTTGGTGTTCACTTCCCAAACCTATCAATACTGGAGGACTACTAAATTTTCATGTGTAATTCGCTCTCTGTCAGTAATTCATATTTTCCACATTAAACTTTGAGTCTGTCTGTCTTGCTCTGTATTTTTTTTTCCTTCATAAGACGTAAATTCGTTGATGAAAGAAAAAAATATTAAGGCGCCTGAAGCCAAACTTTCAATCTATTTCCAGAAGTCGTCCATTATTTGTAAAGCATTCAGCAGGCTTTTTATCTGATCATTATTTCTCTACCCTGTTTCTCTGAGGCCCTTTTGTTGGTCTCTCCTGCACACACGAGCCCTTTCAACCTAAACACTTCAGATTTTCAAGCAGGAAGCAACAAATTACATGTCGACAATACGTGGAGTGACTCTAAAAATAAATATATCTAATCATTCAATCTTCTACCAAACACCATCCCCCCCAACACACACACACACACACACACACACACACACACTAACAAGAGGCAGTAAGGTTACAACGTACAATGTCGGGCTTTCCTTCTTCTCCACTTTACATTTTCTTACATTACATTTCCCGTTATGCGGCATTACAATGACACACACACACACACACACACACACACACACACACACACACACACACACACACACACACACACACACACACACACACGATCTTACTCATACAACACAATCTTTATCTTACTGTCTCTAATAAAATAATACGTGGTTTGATGAAATTTGGGAGGTGTGTAGTAGTAGTAGTAGTAGTAGTAGTAGTAGTAGTAGTAGTAGTAGTAGTAGTAGTAGTAGTAGTAGAAGTAGTAGTAGTAGTAGTAGTAGTAGTAGTAGTAGTAGTAGTAGTAGTAGTAGTAGTAGTAGTAGTATCTTCACCAGTATCTTCACTATTTCATCCCCCCTTTTTTTTCTTGGTAAACTCTGAAATTCCCTTCCTGTTGAGTGTGAAGGCATCTTGAAAGCTTTAATTGGTCAACTCGTTTGGTTTTCCTCTTGTTTTTTATTTATTCATATTTTTTTATTTTTTACGAGGAGCGGTGGCAGTATAAACGGGATTTTTATTCCTTATATATATTTCTTTACTCATTTCGTACCCTTGACTTATCTTCTTGCCATAGAGAGAGAGAGAGAGAGAGAGAGAGAGAGAGAGAGAGAGAGAGAGAGAGAGAGAGAGAGAGAGAGAGAGAGAGAGAGAGAGAGAGAGAGAGAGAGAACTGAATGGTTTGACATCGGAAAGCTACAGGACCATCAGGTGTGGAGTGATCAAGCCTCTCTGCTGAACAATCTCGTCAGGAGTTTGTCCATTTACTGTTACGGCTTTCCTTTGTTAACACTCAGAGTACCATAAAAACTGCATGGCCACATAAAAAAAAGAGATAATATGAAGTTAATCTCATCTTTACTATTATTGAAAAAGACTAGTACCATAATAAAAAAAAAGTCAAGGTGATTACGAGAACAATCGTGTAGCAGTGACGGGACACAGGAAAAACTGGACTTCATTGATTCCTGCGTGTTTATATAGTGCCGCCCTTGGGAGTAAGCTCGCGAGGTCCTGGAGTGCTTTGATGTGCTGCGGTCCTCCAAGTGAGCGTGAAGGGACCATCTGTAATCCTCCGAGGGAACCACAACCACCTAATCCCGAACCTCGTGTCCTTCTGTGACTCAAAGTATTGGGGTTGATTTGATGAATTTACCAGCTTTTTTTTTTTTTTTTCTCTCTCTCTCTTCTCTTTTATTTTTCTTAGAAACTTTCGCGTCAGTAAAATAAAATGTGGCCTGTGTGTGTGTTGTGTTGTGTTGTGTTTTGTGTGTGTTGTGTTGTGTGTGTGTGTGTGTGTGTGTGTGTGTGTGTGTGTGTGTGTGTGTGTGTGTGTGTGTGTGTGTGTGTGTGTGTGTGTGTGTGTGTGTGTGTGTGTGTGTGAAGGAAACCATACTAGGATCGGAAAAACCTTCTGCTCACACCAAAATTCCCCTCTCTCTCTCTCTCTCTCTCTCTCTCTCTCTCTCTCTCTCTCTCTCTCTCTCTCTCTCTCTCTCTCTCTCTCTCTCTAACAATCTTCTCTTTGCCATTATTTACTACAACAGCAACAACAACAACAACAGCATCAAAGGAAATAAAAAAAGGACAAGGAAGAGAGAGAGAAAAAAAAAGGGAAGTTGAAATGGGAGGAGGTGGTGACGCGAGGGAGGGAGGGAGGGAGGGAGAGAAGGAGAAGAGGGAAGGGAGAGGTTGCATCACGGCTCTCAGTCAAGCACATGATTCCGGAAGGTCATGCAATCAAGTAATCAAAGAAGTCCGGGTACATTAACACGACCGAGAGAGAGAGAGAGAGAGAGAGAGAGAGAGAGAGAGAGAGAGAGAGAGAGAGAGAGAGAGAGAGAGAGAGAGAGAGAGAGAGAGAGAGAGAAGAGAAGAGAAGAGAAGAGAAGAGAAGAGAAGAGAAGAGAAGAGAAGAGAAGAGAAGAGAAGAGAAGAGAAGAGAAGAGAAGAGAAGAAAGGAGTGAAGGAAGAGAAGTAAAAGAAAAATGAAGTGAAAACAAGGAAGAATTATAGCACCAAACACACACACACACACACACACACACACACACACACACACACACACACACACACACGAGTCAAAATAAACAAAAAGCCTTCCCTTGTCCCTCTCTCCCTCTCTCTCCCTCTCTACTCCCATTGTTCTTTTGTTCATCACGAAGAACAAACCTCAGTAGATAAAAGTTAACAAACACACACCACATCAACAAATTATTCTGCTCTCCTTTTCTCTTTCCCTTTTAATCTCAATCCTTCTTCCTCTTCTTCTTTCCTCATAATTATTTCAGCTTTCCCCGTTCTTACCTCTCCTCCTCCTCCTCTTCCTCCTCAACATATTATTCTTTCATCTCTTTACATTTTTCTTTGTCCCAAGTCCTTTCTTGTTTCCTTTCAAGTTCTCTCGTCCCACCTCCTCCTCCTCCTCCTCCTCCTCCTCCTCCTCCTCCTCCTCCTTCTCCTCCTCGTCGTCGTCTTATCCGAGAACAAGACGCTATAAAACTTGTAAGAGTCGTAAACATCAGAGAGAGAGAGAGAGAGAGAGAGAGAGAGAGAGAGAGAGAGAGAGAGAGAGAGAGAGAGAGAGAGAGAGAGAGAGAGAGAGAGAGAGAGAGAGAGAGAGAGAATGTTTAACTATTTAGGTGAACTCTTTATTCTTTTTTGTGGAGATATGGGAAGGATATGGAGAAGGAAGAGGGAAAAGTGTGAGAAAAAACGGTGTTGTGGTGGTGATGGTGGTGGATGACAAGTGGAAAGGGGAAGAATATGAGTGGTGTTTGGGGGTGGAGGGGGAGGAGAGGTGGGTGGGCGTGACTATGGGTGGCGGGCGTGAAGGCAACACACAGAGGGAGGCCGAGGGTGACGGGAGGGAGGGAGGCAGGGAGAGAAGAAGGGAGAGACATGGTGATGGAAACGAAGAAAGAAGGGAAGGAGAAAGGGAGGGTGTGAGGCATGACTAAGACGAGGGAAATAGGAAGAACTGACAAAGGGGGAAGAAAGGAAGGGAGGAAGGAGGATGTGAGTGCTGAAATAGAGGATCAGAGGAGAGAAATGAAAAGAAGAAAGAAAGAAAGATATATCAGACTGAAGTAACAAAAATAATGCCATGACCTCCAAAATTACTCCATCTTTCCTCCCCCCTAAAAAAAAAACAGCATGAAAAACAAGAACACGAAAACACAAAACATCAGGCAACATTGTATAATCATTTGAATCTTTTTAAAACCACGAAAAGAGAATCGCACACAAACGTGACACCACCGACACATAATTGCAGGGATGAAACACAGGGAGTCTCGAATCATTGTTACAGGAAAAAAAAGACAAGAATAGCGGATCGTTTACGTACAAAGGACCGCAATAATAGTGCAGAATACCTTGGAAGAAGAGGAGAAGAATAGGAATGAGTACGCAAACAAATGAGGCGAGAGAAGAACGACACACACACACACACACACACACACACACACACACACACACACACACACACACACACACACACACACACACACACACACACCTCTGCTGAAAATCTCTCACTTTCAATCACCTGTTATTGTGTTACAGCTGTTTCTACTTTTTGGACACATCAGTTCGGCACATTAATGTTTAAAGGATTCAGGAGTTAACTTGCGATGTACCGATGTTGCTGATGTTGTTCTAGTACTACTACTTCTTTTACTACTGCTACTACTACTATTACTTTTACTACTACTTCTTTTACTGTTGCCGCTACTACTACTAGTACTACTATTACTACTACTAACCTAGCACTATTTTTTATGTAAGAATAATTCTGGCCCAGGGCAAACAAAAGAAAAAAGGGAAAAGCAGACTAAAGATGCAAGTCTCAAAAGAAAATAGTCCAAAAGATCTAAAAATATAAGAAGTGTCTTTAAACCTGCCCCTTGAGAACTTTCAGAGGCAGTAGGCAATACAGAATATGAGTGACTTCTCGAGTTTACCAGTGAAAAGGATTAAAGACAGAATACCGGTTGGTTACTGTATTAGGGAGGTGGACAGAACACGGGCGAAAAGGCAATGAAGCCGCGGGAAGAGGGAGCCGAGCAGTTAACAACATCAGAAGAGTATTTAGTAGGAAATTAACAATAGAGGCTAGTAAGAGATGGAAGCTTTCGGCAAAGAGAGAGAGAGAGAGAGAGAGAGAGAGAGAGAGAGAGAGAGAGAGAGAGAGAGAGAGAGAGAGAGAGAGAGAGAGAGAGAGAGAGAGAGAGAGAGAGAGAGAGAGAGAGAGAGAGAGAGAGAGAGAGAGAGAGAGAGAGAGAGAGAGAGAGAGAGAGAGAGAGAGAGAGAGGGGTCGGCGGGGATGAGTCAGTAAGAGGAGGAAAGAGTTGATGAGACGAACAGTATTTGATTCCACCATGTTTAAGAAAGCAGTATGAGTGGGATCTGCATTCCCCCTTCCCTCCACATAAGAAAGAGATAGTTGTTTGAAAAATTTCTTGTTGAGGATAGATAAAAAAAAAAAAAATAGAGAAAAACAAGAAAGACAAGAAATTAAAGCAAAAGAACGGTAATTATTGATAATGATGTAAAAGAGAAAAGGACAAATTTTCATGACTGTGTTGCATGTCGTGCAAGAAACAGGGTAGGGAGGAGGTGGGTGTTTTCCTTCCTCTCCCTCCCTCCCTCCCTCCCTCCCTCCCTCCCTCCCTCCCCACCCACCCACCCCGTGAGTCACAGTTGATAATTAATGATAATATTTGAGTAAACAGTTTACTGTTTTACGCATCTTGCTTAGGACACAGTTTCCAGCAACTCATATTCACGTCTCGGGCCACGTTGACAAAAAACAAAACAAAGTCACGAATTAATAAACAATCTGGAAATTAAAATGGATTTTGTAAAATTTATGTTCATAATGATCGTGGGGTGCCTGGCGTCAGCGTCCGGGGCCCAGGACGAGCACCCCAGGGTGCAGGAGGCCTTGGCGGGCCTGATGCGCCACATAGAGCGGGAGAAGCTCCTCTTACAAGAGCTGGAGCGCCAGCAGGAGTTGACCGCTCAGGCAAAGGCGCAGCGCAGGCAACTCCATAAAGTGAAGATGGAGAAACAAATGCTGCTGCAGGAGGAAGTGCAGCAGCTGGAGGCTGAGCTTGCCCTGCAGCAGCAGCGGGCAAGCGAGGCCCAAGCACAGGCACCCTCCAGGCTGCGCTTTCTGAGAGCAGAAATCCAACAGGCGGCGGAGCTCAGGCGGCAGGAAGCCAAGGAGGCGAACAAGGCGACCCGCCGCCTGTGCGAGGCACTGACAGAGGGCCGAGGGGACATGCGTCAGCTGTGCCGCGGCGCACACCTGGGCATGTCCCCAGAGCTGGCCCAGGTGCTTCACTGGCTGGAGCAGCAACAGGATGACAGGGCTGACAGGAAGCACCACAGCATATCCTGGCCGCTCGTCAAGCTGGCTGCTTTGTGGGCAGGCTGGCTGGCGGCGGTCGGCATGCTGTGGTGCTGTGTCCAGTCTGTTAAGACTGTTAAGACGGACTGAGCGCCATGTCAAGACTGTTAGGAAAGACTCACCGTCAACTCAAAAGTGCTGCACTCTTCAGCACTCTTGAGCTGACGCTGAACCTCTCTAAACAGTCTTCACTTGGCGCTCATCCACCACCTTCAAAAACAGAATAAAACATCTGCCACCACCTCCCAACACAACACAACACATCCGCCACCACCTCCCAACACAACACAACACATCTGCCACCACCTTCCAACACAACACAACACATCTCCCACCACCTCCCAACACAACACAATACTTCTACCACCACCTCCGAACACAGCACAACATATCCTCCACCGCCTCCCAACACAACACAACATAACACATTACCCACTACCTCCAAACACAACACAGCACAACACATCCTCCACCACCTTCCAACACAACACAACACAACACATCTGCCACCACCTCCCAAACACAACACAGCACAACTCATCTGCCACCACCTGCCAACACACCTGCCAACACAACACAACACATCTGCCACCACCTCCCAACACAACACAACACAGCACATATGCCACCACCTCCAAACACAACACAACACAACACATCTGCCACCACTTCCCAACATAACGCAACACAACACATCTGCCACCACCTGCCAACACAACATAACACATCTGCCACCACCTCCCAACACAACACAGCACATCTGCCACCACCTCCCTACAAAACACAACACATCTGCCACCATCTCCCTACAAAACACAACACATCTGCCACCACCTCCCAACACAACACATCTGCCACCACCTTCCAACACAACAAAACACATCTACCACCAGCTCCCATCACAACACAACACATCTGCCACCACCTTCCAACACAACACAACAAAACACATCTACCACCAGCTCCCAACACAACACAACACATCTGCCACCACCTCCCAACGCAACACAAAACATCAGCCACCACCTTCCAACACAACACAAAACATCTGCCACCACCTCCCAACACAACACAACACATCTGGCACCACCTCCCTCCTCCCAACACAACACAACATACATATCTGCCACCACCTCCCAACACAACACAACACATCAGCCACCACCTTCCAACACAACACAAAACATCTGCCACCACCTCCCAACACAACACAGCACATCTGCCACCACCTCCCAACACAAAACAAAACATCAGGCACCACCTTCCAACACAATACAACACATCTGCCACCACTTCCCAACACAACACAACACATCTGCCACCACCTCCCTACACAACACAACACATCTGCCACCACCTCCCAACACAACACAAAACATCCGCCACCACCTCCCAACACAACGCAACACATGAACCACCACCTCCCAACACAACACAACACAGAAGCCACCACCTCCCAACATAACACAGCACAACACATCTGCCACCACCTCCCAACACAACACAACACATCCGCCACCACCTCCCAACACAACATAACAGATCTGCCACCACCTCCGAACACAACACAACACATCTCCCACCACCTCCCAACACAACACAATACATCTACCACCACCTCCGAACACAGCACAACATATCCTCCACCGCCTCCCAACACAACACAACACAACACATTACCCACCACCTCCAAACACAACACAACACAACACATCTGCCACCAGCTCCCAACACAACGCAACACATCAGCCACCACCTTCCAACACAACACAAAACATCTGCCACCACCTCCCAACACAACACATCTGCCACCACCTCCCAACACAACACAGCACAACTCATCTGCCACCACCTCCTAACACAACACAACACATCTGCCACCGCCTCCCAACACAACACAAAACATCGGCCACCACCTATCAACACAACGCAACACATGAACCACCACCTCCCAACACAACACAACACATCTGCCACCACCTCCCAACATAACACAGCACAATTCATCAGCCACCACCTCCCAACACAACACAACACATCCGCCACCACCTCCCAACACAACATAACAGATCTGCCACCACCTCCGAACACAACACAACACATTTCCCACCACCTCCCAACACAACACAATACTTCTACCACCACCTCCGAACACAGCACAACATATCCTCCACCGCCTCCCAACACAAGACAACACAACACATTACCCACCACCTCCAAACACAACACAACACAACACATCTGCCACCACCTCTCTCAACACAACACAACACAAGACATCTGCCACCACCTCCGAACACAACACAATACATCTACCGCCACCTCCGAACACAGCACAACACATCCTCCACCGCCTCCTAACACAACACAACACAACACATTCCCCACCACCTCCAAACACAACACAACACAACACATCTGCCACCAGCTCCCAACACAACACAACACATCTGCCACCACCTCCCTCCTCCCAACACAACACAACATATCTGCCACCAGCTCCCAACACAACACAACACATCAGCCACCACCTTCCAACACAACACAAAACATCTGCCACCACCTCCCAACACAACGCAACACATGAACCACCACCTCCCAACACAACACAACACATCAGCCACCACCTTCCAACATAACACAACACAAAACATCTACCACCACCTCCCAACACAACACAAAACATCCGCCACCACCTCTCAACACAACGCAACACATGAACCACCACCTCCCAACACAACACAACACAGAAGCCACCACCTCCCAACATAACACAGCACAATTCATCAGCCACCACCTCCCAACACAACACAACACATCCGCCACCACCTCCCAACACAACATAACAGATCTGCCACCACCTCCGAACACAACACAACACATTTCCCACCACCTCCCAACACAACACAATACTTCTACCACCACCTCCGAACACAGCACAACATATCCTCCACCGCCTCCCAACACAAGACAACACAACACATTACCCACCACCTCCAAACACAACACAGCACAACGTATCCGCCACCACCTTCCAACACAACACAACACAAGACATCTGCCACCACCTCCCAACACAACACAACACATCTACCACCACCTCCGAACACAGCACAACATATCCTCCACCACCTCCCAACACAACACAACACAACACATTCCCCACCACCTCCAAACACAACACAACACAAGACATCTGCCACCACCTCTGAACACAACACAACACATCTACCACCACTTCCCAACACAGCACAACACATCCTCCACCGCCTCCCAACACAACACAACACAACACATTCCCCACCACCTCCAAACACAACACAACACAACACAACACATTCCCCACCACCTCCAAACACAACACAACACAACACAACTGCAACCACCTCCCAACACGACACAACACAACACATCTGCCATTACCTCCCAACACAACACAACACATTCGCCAGCACATCCCAGCACAACACAACACAACACATCTGCCACCACCTCCCAACACAACACATCTGCCACCACTTCCCAACACAACACAACACATCCGTCACCACCTCCCAACACAACACAACGCATCACATCCGCCACCACCGCAACACGAACACAACATAACACATATACCATCTCCTCCCAACACAACACAACACATCTGCCAACACCTCCCAACACAACACAACACATCTGCCATCGCCCATCAACACAACACAACACATCAGCCGGCACCTCCAAACACAACATAACGCAAAACATCAGCCGCCACCTCTGACCACACAACACAACACACATCCACAAACACCTCCCAACACAACACAATACATCCGCCACCACCGCAACACGACACAACATAACACATATACCATCTCCTCCCAACACAACACAACACATCCTTCAACACCAACTAACACAAGACAATACACCACATCTGCCACCACCTCCCAACACAACACAACACATTCGCCAACACAACGCAACACATCCTCCACCACCTCCAAACACAACACAACACAACACATCCCTTAACACTAACCAACACAAGACAACACATCACATCCTCCACCACCTCCCAACACAACACAACACAACACAACACAACACAGCACACCCGGCAACACAACAAAACATCCACTACCACCTTCCAATACAACACAACGCAACACACCACACCACATCCGTCACCACCTGTCAACACAAAACACATCCACCACCACCTCCCAACACAACATTATTATTATTATTTTATTGACCACAACAGAATACACTACTTTCAACATGGCATTACAAAGTTATAAGTAAAATGGCAGTGACACTGTCGGTACATTGCAAAGCAGCAAAACTATTATAAAGTCCATTAAGAACAGTACGCAGTATTGATACAGTATCAATATAAAAGGACAAGTTAAAATAAGTAATGCTCTACAAGTGATTTACAAATAATAATTAGATTTTATAGCGGGTTATTTGATTTTATAAAATAATAGAATATTTCTTATATAATATATAAATGTTCTTTTAAAATAAAATAACAGGATATAAAATTAACACTTAGATAATTTTATCAATTGAATGTAAAAAGTTATTACACACTAAAACTATGAAATGATAAAAGATAAAACTAACTAATGAATTTAACTTAAAAAGAAAAATTACTTATTGTCAATCAACGACTTCAAAATACAAAAGATAAAAATAAATAAAACTGCCTACATAGCTAAAAGTCATAAAGATAATAAAACAACACTTGACTAAAATAATATCAAATACAAAATGATCGACATGCCAAAAAACTCAGTCTTTCTAAATTTCTAAAACTTCCCAGATGATTTTGCATACATGCGTGTTAGCCAAATTTGACGAAAAAAGTTACTGATGGATGAAAACCGATAGGATTCTTGTTGTTGCTGCGTTAAGGAACAACATTCGACCACATGCAGCTCGGTCTGCACGTCATCACAAGCTCACACCCTCTTTGCCAGTGTACGGTGGCCCCACTCCCTCTTACTCCACTTGCCAACCTCCACTGCCAGAGTGCGCCGACACACGAAATCGAGTGCATGCCGTCCTGTGACGTTCACTTATATTATGCTTTGTTACATAAATGGGATGTACTTCAAGACTTGGATTGAGAGAGAGAGAGAGAGAGAGAGAGAGAGAGAGAGAGAGAGAGAGAGAGAGAGAGAGAGAGAGAGAGAGAGAGAGAGAGAGAGAGAGAGAGAGAGAGAGAGAGAGAGAGAGAGAGAGAGAGAGAATTAGATGAGGGAAAGAGATAGTGAAGGAGGTAAAGAAGAATGAAGAATGTACTGATAGAATGAGAGAGAAAGGGAGACTAGCCAGTAGTGGTCATAAAAATAAAAGTAAAGTAAAAGAAGAGACGGAGAAACACAGACAAAGAGACAAGAGGAAAATGACTGAGGAAAGTAGGTGAATTTTTATTTTTTAAGATCATGAGGTGCTAATTCACAACAATTTTAGTGCATTCACCTGACTAAGCTGAGCCACGCCTCGTAAACTGCCCTCCCTCCCTCCCACCCTTCCTCATGGAGTTGTTTTTCTTCGTCAACCTCTTCCTCCTCCTCCTCCTTCTCTCTGTCTACTCCCACTCCTCCGCGTACTCAGTGAACTCCACAAATGATGAAACTAAAAAAGCGAACGGAGGCATAACGTAACAGGACGCTTTATTTTCCATGACGCGGTGACTGCTTTAAGTGTGAGAATGTAAAGATACGAGTAAGAGGATGTGAATGGTAGATATATTGGACTACCTCTCTCTCTCTCTCTCTCTCTCTCTCTCTCTCTCTCTCTCTCTCTCTCTCTCTCTCTCTCTCTCTCTCTCCAGAAAGCTCATGATGCTATTTTTCATTGTTTTCCTGTACGTTATCGTGTAATTTCCTTTCCCTAACTCTACATACTTGAAGAGAAAACACATACACAATTGTAGTAGTAGTAGTAGTAGTAGTAGTAGCTTATTGATAAAATTACATACATAAGTTCACTGAAAGTACACGATCGTAATCAAGGCTTGTAAGAAAGAAAAGAAAAAAGGAAAAAAGATAAACTTGTACAAGGCAAAATCCTGAACATCTCAAATACAAGACTCATGTATAGTAAAAATTTTGTCAGCACACACACACACACACACACACACACACACACACACACACACACACACACACACACACATACATTCCTTGCTACGTTTCCCTTCCTTCCCATACTTCCACACAATCACACATTTCCCTTCCTCAGACAGCAACGCCAAAAACTATGATAATGAAGAGTAGGAGGAGGAGGAGGAGGAGGAGAGTAATAGCGCTAGCCTTGGTCATTCCAATGGCAGTAATGAAGATGAATTGGTTGATAATGTTGCTGTCTACAGGTGAATGTGTAGAGGCAGCAAAAGAGAAGCAGGAAAAACTAGAGAGAGAGAGAGAGAGAGAGAGAGAGAGAGAGAGAGAGAGAGAGAGAGAGAGAGAGAGAGAGAGAGAGAGAGAGAGAGAGAGAGAGAGAGAGAGAGAGAGAGAGAGAGAGAGAGAGAATGTGTATGTGTGTGTGTGTGTGTGTGTGTGTGTGTGTGTGTGTGTGTGTGTGTGTGTGTGTGTGTGTGTGTGTGAGTCAGCCGGAGCCTTGTCTGGGAGTCGAGGAGCTGCAACCACAACACCGGGGTCTGTGCGAAGGCTCGGCTGGAAAGGGTTGGCTAAATGGTTGGCTTGGGGCTTCTCGCCGCTGACCAACACGGCCTCCACTTGTACCAATGCTGTCTTCCCGTGTCCTTCCTCCACCACTCATGGCCACGGAACACCAGGGGGAGGTCGGGGTCGTCTGTCTTAAAGGTAGCCCCACTTAAGGCAATACGTACTATGCTTCCTTAATTAAGATGGAAAAAAAGGAGCGTTCAATTGTTTTTTTCCCACACTTGCCATTACAAAAGGTATAAAATGTAAGAATTATTCACTCATGTGCTTGGTCTCTTGCACATACACACCACCACAACCACCACCACCACTACAACAACCATCATGGCACAAGCTGAATTTATAGAACCTTCATAGCTCGCCACTACACAGCCGAGAGTCTCGGGGTGTAGCTGTCGCCTGAGTGGACACGAGAGCCGATGTGTGTCATGATACTGTCAGTGTTGTGATGGGAGGGACACACCCGCTGACTGACAGGCACGCGGGGACCTTACATTGGATTCATATTCGCCTTAACGAAGATTTGTTCTACTGGGCCTCCTGGTGGTGGTGGTGGTGGTGGTGGTGGTGCTAATGCTAATGCTAATGCTAATGCTACTGCTACTACTACTATTACTTCTGTTACTACTGCTACTACTCCTACCACTACTACTACTACTACTATTACTACTACTACTACTACTACTACAACTATTACAATAATTGATGCTCCTACCACTGCTTATATTCATCTATTCATATATTCAAATGAGAGAATAAGTTAAGGAATTAGAAAAAAATTTGAGGAAAACACATTTACTCACAGCTGCTCAGGGTGCACAGCAGAAGAGCTCCAAAAGAGTGTAAAGCCATTGAGTTTCTCTACTGAAGGAGCTGAAGTCATGAAGAAGATGGAAAGACGAGATTAGCACACATTTCCAGGTGACCAGTGAAAGGAGGAAAGTACTGAAGCCTCTGGTCACCACTCGCTGTATTCGGGTGCACTGAGGTTGTTTTTAGGTGAAGGAGGCTCGGTAAGGGCAAAATATGGAGAGAGAGAGAGAGAGAGAGAGAGAGAGAGAGAGAGAGAGAGAGAGAGAGAGAGAGAGAGAGAGAGAGAGAGAGAGAGAGAGAGAGAGCCGGTCGGTTTGCCACTCTTCCTATACCCTTAAATAAGTTATATAGATAAAGATTAGTAAAATAAAGATTAATTTACTTCCATACACGTCACAATACTCCTTCCCTGAAACAATTCAAACCAAAGAAAGTGGAGAGAAAAAAAAAAAACAGGTAGACTGGTCAGGCATTTACCAGCGATAGGTATGGAAAAATGAAGGTAGTGGGAAGAAATTAATGTCTTACATTGTCGAGGGTGCGGGTGGGGGGAGGAAAAGGAAAGACGTGCACTTAGCAAGGTCAAAAAGAGCAGTTAACCATAAAAGTAACGGTAAATGAACTGCACTATGAGGCAATAATGACTGTATGATGGTAGGGATGAGGAGACGAATAGCTTCTCTCTCTCTCTCTTTCTCTGTCATTTTTTTAGAAGTTTCGAGTGAGTGTGTGGCATCAGTTCCCCTCCAAAGACAAGGAGTAAGTAAAGGTGGTCAGGGGTTATACGTACAATTATCATTTACAAAAGGGGCGGAAGATTTATTGGCACGACACTTGTAATTAATTTCATGGAAGGTGATTCAGCACAATTTGAGGTAAGAAATTTCTCGTTAGAACTTTTTTAGTTGGGAACGATTCTTCATCCACTATCACTACCACCACCACCACCACTACTATTACTACTACTATTACTACTACTACTATTACTACGACTGCGACATCAACAACAACAACAACAACAACAACAACAACAACAACAACAACTACTGCTACTACTACTACTACTACTACTACTACTATTACTACTACTACTACTACTACTACTACTACTACTACTACTACTACTGCTGCTGCTGCTGCTGCTGCTGCTGCTATTACTAACTACTAACACTTCTACAACTAATACCACCATTACTAGCACTGCTATTGCTACAACAACAACAACAACAACAACAACAACAACAACAACAACAACAACAACAACAACAATTACAACTACTACTTCAACAACAACTACTACTACTACTACCACTACTACTAGTACCACCACTACCATCACATTACGACTAAGAATTCACACCATCCCCTTCAGCATCTTGGCCTTCCTTCTGCCAGACTCCGATTGGCCGCCCCGCCTGGCAGTGTTCAAGGTCTCCTCAAGCACTGATGGGTTTCTTGTCCCCTCCTCCGTCACCTGCTAACGTTTTTTTACTTGTAGCGCGCCGTTCATCCGGGTTCTGCGCTCTGCCACCCACGAACCGCCGTCACGGGGCCACCTGTTGTTGTTGTTGCTGCCGCTGCTGCGAATACTGCTTGTTGTTATTGTTGTTGTTGCTGCTGTTGTTGTTGTGGTGGTGGTGGTTGTGGTAATGGTGGTGGTGGTGGTGTTAGTGAAGGTGGCGGCTTTATGTGTGTGTGTGTGTGTGTGTGTGTGTGTGTGTGTGTGTGTGTGTGTGTGTGTGTGTGTGTGTGTGTGTGTGTGTGTGTGTGTGTGTGTGTGTGTGTGTGTGTGTTGCCTCACCAGTGGCTAGTGGAAGGTTTACCTCTAATGAGAGAGAGAGAGAGAGAGAGAGAGAGAGAGAGAGAGAGAGAGAGAGAGAGAGAGAGAGAGAGAGAGAGAGAGAGAGAGAGAGAGAGAGAATGTATGGTGATGGTGATGATGGTGATGCTGTCTGTGTGACTATACTACAATTATTAATTCTAAGAGTTAGAGATAAGAGGATAGCAAGGTTCAAAGAAAGAACACCGTGCTGCAGGGAGAAGCAGTTACAGAATGTGATACGAAAGGTTGAGACATGTTATTTTAAGTAATACTATTCACTAAAAAAAATAAATAAATAGACAAAAAAGTCAAGCAGGAGGTGAATACGTTAATTGAGGGACTGGTGTGACGTTTTTGTGTAGTCGATGCTTAAATGTTTCAACTGTTTTGCTTTTTACTACTTGTGCCGGGAAAGAATTCCAAATGTTAAATTAAAAATCCTATATATGAAAAAAAAAAAAAAGGTGTTTAGCATCGTCAGATCTGAATCGCTTATCAGTGATCTTATAGCCATTACTACGAGTGGTGATTGTTCGATCAATGATTAGGTTGTTGTTGATGTTAACACTGTCAAAGCCACGTAACATTCTGAATATCGCTATTAAGTCTCCTCGCATCATGCGCTTCTCTAAACTAAACAAGCTGACCTCATATGGCTTGTTTCGCAGTCGGATTTTTTTTAATTCTTTTCCTATAAAAAAGCTGACCAGAACTGAACGCAGTATTCAATGTATCTACCCATATATCTTGTTTATTTGTCTGTCTGTTTTTCCGTCCGTCTGACTGTCCCTAATCTTGTTAGCTCGTCTGTCTATCTGTCTGTTTTTCCGTCCGGCTGATTCTCTCTCTCTCTCTCTCTCTCTCTCTCTCTCTCTCTCTCTCTCTCTCTCTCTCTCTCTCTCTCTCTCTCTGTCCGCCACCACAAGGGAACAACACACACCCCAAAGGTTGTAATGCATGACGGCGGGCAATGGGCACGGTGGCTGCTTTTATGACGATGATGCGGACAGAGTGGACGAGAACACTGTTTGCCGGGCAGGCTGTAAGTGCTAATGTGATAGAAAGTTTAAGAGGAACTCGTATTTGTAGATGAGATAGTACCCGGGTGGAGTTCCGAAACGTGTGAATACTCAAGATAAAGGTGTGCTACTCTACTTTCTCTTACGTTTGAACAAGGTTTCTTAATCAGAGAGAATTATAATACTGTAAAAATGCGAACTTGATTATGAACAAAAAGGGTCAGATATGGTGGCCTTCATTAATAGGCTGTTTATGATAAGCTACACTTATATAAAGAGATACAGGGTGGTAAAGGCGAAGACTTCGCCCTATTCATTGTTTCCTTCAGCTGTGATTCGCGGTGAAGGAAGACAGACCACACATCGTGGAAAATGTGAATGGAAGCTAGACAGAAACACAGCTAAGACTCGGTGCTCAGAAACTAACATGTGTAAGGTCTTCTTGATAGCTTGTTTTGCAGGGAAACTCCGAAATTTTCAACTTTATTCTTTTCTCAATTGCTGCGTTTCGCCTCTTTCTGCAAGCATCTTCAGGCTAAAAAACAATAAAACACTAGGTAATAGTTGTATAAAATTCACAACACATGGCATTTTTTGCGTGTAGTGCCATGTAATGTGAATTTTATATAACTTTTACTTAGTGTCTTATTACACAGAGGAGGCAGTCAGAAAAAATTGCATTAATACAATGAACAGCTTTTAATTTCATTTGGTCTGGTAGTGTTGTCTGAAGCTTGAAATTTTAAAAGATAGTTCAGGCAGAGAGAGAGAGAGAGAGAGAGAGAGAGAGAGAGAGAGAGAGAGAGAGAGAGAGAGAGAGAGAGAGAGAGAGAGAGAGAGAGAGAGAGAGAGAGAGAGAGAGAGAGAGAGAGAGAGAGAGAGAGAGAGAGAGAGAGAGAGAGAGAGAGAGAGAGAGAGAGAGAGAGAGAGAGAGAGAATGCACACCAGATGGTGGTGATCTAGTAATAGAATACCCTCCCAGTGCACCAAACACACAGGGACTTCCATGTGCTTCCCCTGAAAGACCAGAACATAACTGCCGAGAGTAATGAGGACACCGTGAGCCTTCCTTCAAAATACCTAAGCTCATTCACTAGCAATCTCGTTTACACTTGAAAAAGGCCAGCCGGGGGTCCCAAAAAATAGGTAAATAAAATAAATAGAGATAAATAAATAAAAGGTAAACAAAAAAAAGTCTGCTTCATTGGCATATAAAGGGTAAGAAAGGACTGTAATCGGTTGTCCTGATACTCCCCTCTTGAAACAGACGAAGGGTCACATTCTGAAACACTTCTGCGCCGCACCTCCACTACATTCAAAAGGCTCAAGATAAAGAAAAGTAGATTTTCAAGGGTGTATTTACGGTTCAAGTGGTAGATTAACATTTCTGCACTATAAACATGCCAAATACTATTGCGAATCCGGCTAATCATATATGTAGCCTTCGAAAATAGTCGTGGTGAGAGAGGTGAGCCTTTCTGAATACGGGCCCAAGCGAGAGGAAAGTATGAACATAAGAATGTAAAGGAAGCTGCAAGAAACCTAACAGACCTGCGCGTGGCCGTCCCTGAGTGAGGCATGTGAATGTTTTTTCCACCTGTCATTGCTAGTCATAATTTCTTCTTCTTTTAAAGCTTCCTACTGACGCAGCACTAACAACCTGATTACTGAGTCTTATCTACTACAAATTCTGAGAACCGATTCCTTCCTGTCTCCTTTATGCAACTATAGGTGGAAAACAAAATCAGGCTGAATTCCTGAGTTCAATACGTGTATCGTGTATAATATTATTGCTATAGGTTATAAGCTGTTAACCTAACCTAACCTAATCTAACCAAACCTAGACTATTTAACGTTACCTAACCTAACCTACCCTAATCTAACTTAACATAACCTTACCTTACCTTACCTAACCTAACCAAACCTAACTTAACCTAACCTTACCTAACCTAACCTAACCTATTTAACCTTACCTAACCTAACCTAATCTAATTTAACCTAACCTTACTTTACCTTATCTTACCTAACCTAACCAAACCTAACCTAAACTAACCAAACCTAATCTACCTAACCTAACCTAACTGAGCAGCACCGGCATTAACTACACAATGCACAACACGGACGTTACCCAACCAATTTCACTAGACTGTTGTAATATTGTGTTCAGATTGCTTCAGTGAAACTCCAGTGCTGGGGCTTCCGAAACCTGGCCAACAAATGGACGAACAAACAGATAGGCACCCAGACACGTAGCAAGACAGCCAGACAGCCAGACAGAAAGGCAGGCAGGGAGACAGGCAGACAAAAAGTGAAACAGCAGTGAAAGAGGCCTCTCCCTACTCGAAATTCTTCCCGTCATCCCGTTTTCTGTTGACCAAGTTGTGTTTACTCGCTGACTCGAACTACTTTCTCGCAGCCAACACAGTTTCGAACCAGCCTCATCTCACAGCGCCTCTGGTCTTTCCCCCCCCAACCCGCCTCCACCCACCCCTCTCTCTCAATTTCTTTTTTTCTCTTTTTCTCCAGTCATCCGGAAGCCTCTACAATCCAATATT
This sequence comes from Scylla paramamosain, assembly GCF_035594125.1. NCBI lineage: Eukaryota > Metazoa > Arthropoda > Malacostraca > Decapoda > Portunidae > Scylla > Scylla paramamosain. The sequence goes on along the minus strand of NC_087151.1, from coordinate 5,350,229 downwards.
CCATCTCCTAAAGAACACAATCTCATTGCTTAATTAAAGAAAGCAAACTGAAAGCAACCACACACACACACACACACACACACACACACACACACACACACACACACACACACACACACACACACATACAAAAAAAGAGGCCCGGCTAGTCACGTTTCGAAGTCTCGGTCAGGCGGAACAGTACATAAAAATGACGTACGCTTGTTATGCTTTCCAATGCTGGTAACGA
>NC_087151.1:5322500-5345000 GCF_035594125.1 Scylla paramamosain | reverse complement strand
GCAATATTTTCGTCCATAATTTTGTGTGTGTGTGTGTGTGTGTGTGTGTGTGTGTGTGTGTGTGTGTGTGTGTGTGTGTGTGTGTGTGTGTGTGAGTGACTCAATCATGCTCTCGGTGAACCAAACAAAGGATAGGATAAGTCAGATGAACATGATTTCAGTCTCTCCATTGCGTGTAAAGTTCATCAGTCAGCAAATGTTCATAAGGGAAGGGACATTAATACTTGTGGCACACGACGGAGGTGGAGGCAAAGAGTGAGCAGTTTAGATAGGCGAGTAATGGCTAAAGTAAATCAGTAAATAAATAAGTAACAAATAGATGGATAAATAAATAAATAAATAAATAAACAGGAAGTTCATCGCTATAGACAATGCGGAAGGGGGATTCATAAGAAATAAAAGAAAGTTGATATAAGTTCTGTATTTCCTGAAGACGCTCCTTTATTAACATGAAACATTAACGTATAATTTTCCATTTGTGTTTTTCTCGTTTGCTTGTTATTCTGGTTTTTGTTGTTCTCATCTTCCTTCACTTCTCTTTTTCTGTTTTCTGCCTTTTTTTTTCCTTTCTTCCTCTTCTTCTTTCTCCTTCTATTCATCCATTCCATGTTACTTCCTTTCCTTTTACTTAATTTTTTTCCTCGTTCGTCCTCATCTTTTTTTTTCTCTATCGCCTTCATCATTAGTGAAAAATTTCCTTCTTGTTCCCTCACCGACCATCGCTCAGTTGACAAAGCAGGAAGTGACTCAGAGAAGAAGAAGAAAAAACTAATCAGTAAGTAAGGGAAAGGAACAAGGAAGCAGCACGATCACGTAGATGCTTCAAGGATGAAACATTATTGAACACAAACCATGAACAACAATAACAGCAACTATTACAACAAAAAATACCAACAAAATTATATTATATGTAAAACGAAAGATAGGAAGGAATTGATTCTCAGATGGAGTGGTTGAATTAAACACTCAGTAATCATGTTGTTAGCGCTGAGTCATTAGGGAGCTTTGAAAGAAGACTAGACATGTTTATTGATTAGGATGACAGGTGGAAATAGGTACGTGTTTCATTAGAGGTGCTGCCAAGTGTAGGCCTGATGGCTTCTCCTTTCTCTCACATTTCCTCTTCTTCAGTTTATTTCAAGTACATGGTGAAAATCTATACATTAGTTCTGAGTATCTTCACTAATTTGGTTGCCAGATGGTGCCGACAAGACGACCAGACCCGGAATGATCGTCCCATTCCGTGCTATTTTTTTACTTCAGGAGTTTGTTCCTCCCCCTAAGCAGCAGGTCACAACTACCGACTTAAACCACTTTTTACTACCAGGTGAACAGGGACTACAAAACAAAGGTGTCCCCCCCAAAGACTTCTGACCTGGCCCGGAATCGAACCCAAGATCCATTCAGACCAACACTCGTGCATCCACCTACTCATCCATCCACTCACACTCACCCAGACCTACAGACTCATCCATCCACCCACCCGTTCACTCTTCCATACCCAAGGACTCATCCACACACCGCTCCATCAACCCACAGCCAGAGACGGGAAAGCAACAAAACCTACAATGAAAAGCATGCAAGAGAAGAGGAAAGCAAGAATGAACCATGAGTGGATGGTGCACGAACACAAACCTACAAGACAGTAATCAGCAACATACCTTAACTTTCCCGGCCTGTTTCCTCCTCCTCCTCCCCTTTCTCCTCCCCGAGCCACCGCCAGCCACCCCAGCCTATAAGACACAAGGGAAAAGGCACAAGCGGTGAAGGGGCAGCTCACTAATGCATGAAGGAAAAGGTGAGTGGGAAGGACAAGCTGTGGAACATGGTAAAGAGGATTATTATAGAGTTATGTGGTGGTTGTGGTGGTGGTGGTGGTGTACGTCTGTGCCGGTATTGTGCTGTGGTCGTGGTGTGGGCTGGTGCTGTTTCGGTGATGCTGGTGAAAGTACGTAATGGAGGGACTTATGAATTATGAGTTTTGTATCTGAAGGGAGGAGGAGGAGGAGGAGGAGGAGGAGAAGGAGTGGAGAGAGAATGTCAGGATTGATAATATTAAAAATGCATAAATAGGAAAGAGAGAGAGAGAGAGAGAGAGAGAGAGAGAGAGAGAGAGAGAGAGAGAGAGAGAGAGAGAGAGAGAGAGAGAGAGAGAGAGAGAGAGAGAGAGAGAGAGAGAGAGAGAGAATGTGTGTGTGTGTGTGTGTGTGTGTGTGTGTGTGTGTGTGTGTGTGTGTGTGTGTGTGTGTGTGTGTGTGTGTGTGTGTGTGTGTGTGTGTGTGTGTGTGTGTGTGTGTGTGTGTGTGTGTGTGTGTGTGTGTGTGTGTGTGTGTGTGTGTGTGTGTTGTGTAATCTCACGACAGAACACAGTATCGGACACTTTTTTATTTTTTATTTTTTTTAGTTGTGCCTTTCTCTCTCTACCTGGCCTGCACATATCGCCAAGTCGAGCCAAGCGTGTAAGGCGTGTGAGGCGCGGGGCAAGTCTGGTCACCTCGCCTTACGAAACCCATTGCGAAACAAGGAGCCACTTAGAGAAGCACGATGAGGCTGGTCCCCACTGGCGGTCCTCATCAGGCGGCAGGTTTGCAGTGCGCTACAAACGTGTTGTTCCCAAAAAGCATATAAAGAAAATGTAATCTTTGATGGATTTCTGGTCTTTAATGTAAGTATCTCGTATCGTGTTTGCTCAATATCGTTAATGTGTTTTACGTATTTTATGTGTAACAAAGAACGGGTAAAACAGCAACAGATGTCTCCCTTCATTAAGTGTAATAAAGAAGTGGCACACACAGTAACAGAAGGCTGCCTGCGCGGGAAAAGATTCTTAACGATATTTTGAATCGATGTAACTATGTCCCATAATTTTTTTTTTTTTTTTAGGATTGCAAAATACCGTTAACCTGTTCTCTTTATTAAAAAAAAAGTAAATAAAAAAAAGAGGTCTCCCAGAAATGAGAATTTTGAGATCTGAGTCTTTACGCAACTACTGCCAGTATTTTTTTCGGAGTTGCGGAATACTATAAACCTGTTCTGTTGAGTAGAAAACAAAAACAAAACAAAACTAAACAAAACAAAAAACAAATTTGCGTGAAACTTAAATTTTTAAAGGTCTGACTTTTAATAGTAAAGTATTTATTTTTGTCTTATTCTTCAACGAGAAAGAAAGAAAAGATACACAAACGTGCATGAGGAGATGTACGAGTACATAAACTTTAACGAGACGCCATCAAGAGTTTCATACTTCTAATAACGCACTTTTAAATTAAGACTATATAAAAAGACCCATAACTTTAATAAACGCAAAACAAAACAACTATCCAGAGGTTTACGGTCTTCAGTGTGAAGTTTCTCTGGGATCCAAGAAGTGTCACGGGCTACTTCAAGTTCAAAAGAATCCGATTCTATTTAAGGTTATCAATAAATACTATAATTCAAGCGGCAGGGCGAAATAGAGTGAGACCCTCCACGGCCTCACCCGTCGTAGTGCCGCGGCTATTCTCAGAAATGACCGAGTAAACAGAAGCCACTCCCCAGGTGGAACAACCATATTATATTTATTCAATGGAATGAATATCTGAAGTAGGGAAAAGATGATTGTGAAGAAAATATGAAGAATAGCGTACATTCTGGACACGATTTTTATCTATATTGGCAGAATTTTTTGGCGTGAATTGTGAGATCACAAAAAAATGAGCGTGGAATCGTTATTTCTCATGGGATTACCATGAAGGTCTCACTCTCCTCAAACTTGCGTGTGTGATTTCATGATTCAAGAGACATGTACTCAATCTTGCGTTGAAAGTATACAAACCTCCAAATAGCAGGCATATTTTGTACCAGTCTCCTTTGTGTTTTCAGGGAGGATGAATCTTACTGAGGCAATACAAGAGCATCACAATGGATGGAGAGCCACCTGACAAAGAAAAAGCCTGTACGAGTACATTAAACAATGCATCTCTCTCTCTGCTTTAGATGAAAACAACATGCAAAAAGGTTGTGCGGCATATAGATCTGTCTGGACTGTGTACCCTGGAGACAACTGTCGTAACTGAGAACCTGCCTGATGTTCGTCAGTACCTGCTGACCTTGTAGTGCAGAAACGAAATGACATCTAATGGTGTGTAAACCATTAAATCAATTTGCCTATGAACATGACAAGCCTGCATCAGCATTCCCGCCAAGCTTTCTTTCATCATGAGCAGCGCGCCAGGCACCAGCTGTCTATTTGGATGCATTGCGAGCAGTTTCCCAACCCGCAATCTTTGAACCCAAATGGCATTGAGTGGAGAAGAAATGAAGACAAATCTGCCTTGCAACCCGTGTACTGTCTGAAGGAGGCAGCACCCATCGAACTCAGAGACTTTGCCCACACGTGCTGCATGGACGCAGAATGAAAACATCTCAGATCACAGCTTGGCTTTAGGAATGTAATACACGGACTTCTGTACGTGTCTGGCTGTCGATTATGACAATAAGCAGAACACACTTATTGCGGTCAATGAGTGGCACTAATAGTAAAGTTGAAAGCCAGTGGTACGTGAAAATTTGGAAAGAATTATGAGTTGATTTTTAAAACCTATAAATGAACATAAAGCTTTGGAAATGGAAGTAGTTTTTAATTCATATTTCATTGTTTTAATGAATGTTACGATTTATACCTTAGTTCTATAACATATATTGTATTATACACACAATTCTGAACAAAGTGAGACATTATTATGAATATTGTAAGTTTCAGTAATTTTTGAGATTTTACAGCACGTGCTAAAATTTCAGACACAAGTGTTACGATTCAAGCCCTAACGAAAAAATAAAAAAATAAATAAATAAAAAAATAAAATAAAATAAACAAAATAAAATGCTATCACTAACATTTTTTTACAATGATCATTTTACCACTTCAGACATCCTAATAAATAAAACAGAAGAAAAAATGGGGTTGTGTTTTCTTCTAGCCTGGAGAGGAGTTCCCTAGAGTTTCACCTGTCAAGCCGCAGCGCTATCAAGATTCAAGACCTGTGCTGGATTCATGACTTATGTACCTAACATATGTACAGGTTAATGAATCTTGTGTGTGTGTGTGTGTGTGTGTGTGTGTGTGTGTGTGTGTGTGTGTGTGTGTGTGTGTGTGTGTGTGTGTGTGTGTGTGTGTGGCGGGAAAGAGAGAATCTGGAAAAGGATATAAGTAAAAAGAAGGGAACCCCTATAAAACACATACACACACACACACACACACACACACACACACACACACACACACACACACACACACACACACACACACACGAGACAGGGAGACCAGAAAAAAAAAAAAAAATAGAAGGATGAAATTGTACCTGACCTGATCTGAAGACTGAGCCACGGCACTGAACCACAATCAAACACCAACACCACAACAAACATAAAGGGGGAAAAAAATATCACACATACCTCATAAAAAATATATAAAATAAATAAATAAATAAATAAATAAATAAATAAATAAATAAATAAATACGTAAATAAATAAATCAGTAAATGTATAAATAGAATACAAAACAAGGGCATCCCCCAAGGCGTGCTGTGAGGTGGTGAGGCGAAATAGATTAAACAAGGGCATCCCCTCAAGGTCTGCTGGGAGGTGGTGACGGCCACTCTCACTCCCCGAGTGGTGCCACTGCTTAGACTAACAATAACAGTAACAACAAAATTAGAACAACGAGAAGAACTATACACAAAAAAAAAAAAAAATGCATCTAAAGAAACAGTAGCTGATTTAGTACAGCAAATACGATAACAACTATATTTCTCCATTCGCAACTTTTTTCCTACTTCGGAGCGACGACTTAACAGGCTTTTCCTACTTATTTATTTCTAGTCTGTCGCCCTTGGTCGCCTTTCACACACATACATAAAAAAAAGATAGAAAAAAAAAATCTTGCCTCTCCTGACGGTAATGGCGGTCATGGCGTCGGTGTCTCAGAGATCCGCGCACTCTCTCCTCCACCCTTGACACGGCGCGACCCCGAGTGGATGAAGAGTGGATGGGCTGCCCACAAATCAGAGCCTCAGCGAGCGGTAATTTCATTTTATTTTTGCTTGTTTCTAGGATGGCGAGGGAGGGAGGGAGGGAGGGAGGGAGGAAAGGAAGAGAGAGACAAAGAAGAGAAGGGAGGAATGAAGCTGTGGTGGTGAGGCGACTAAGAGAAAGGATACAGAAGACTGGTTTGACTTCCTTCACTAACTTCTAAGTATAGTTTTTCCTTCTTTTTTTTTTTTTTTCATCCAACTGAATCCCCTTCCATTCTGTACCCACACATCTCTCTCTCTCTCTCTCTCTCTCTCTCTCTCTCTCTCTCTCTCTCTCTCTCTCTCTCTCTCTCTCTCTCCTCCGTCCTCCCTTTCTCTGTCTTTCCCTCTCACTGTTCGTGTCGAGAGGGACGCCCCACAGAATACCTGCTGATAATTGCCTACTCCTGCCTTGTGTGGTGACGGGCGACTTACTCGCCGCCACCACCACCACCACCACCACCACCACTACTACTACTACTACTACTACCACTATTACCACCATTAGCACTACAGTTAAGAATCTCTCTCCCTTCACACTGCTATCAAATAAGGGAGGAAATAATATCTAACTCTCTCTATATATCCCTCTATCCCTCCCCTCTCTCGCTCTTCCAGGTGGATTTGTCTTCATCACTATCATCATCATGTTTATCATCATCACTGTCTTCAATAAAAGTATTAGCATTAACAATACTTTTTTTAATCAGAATAGAGAAATCAGAAGCTGTCCTACAATATGCAGCACCGCACCAGTGAGGTCATACGAGGGGAGACATGAAGGAATGAAATTAAGAATACAGAGGAGGTGGACGGAGAAGAAGGGCGAGCACTCTAGTGGTGGTAGGTGGTCAGGGGAACTATGGAGGAGGAAAAGGAGGAGGAGAGTATGAAAGGAAAAGAGGGGAAAGTGACTAGAATGGGTGATTATGTTTTTTTTGTCTGTCTGTCTGCATGTATGAATACAAATTGTCCCATTTCTTATAATTTATATTTCGACTTGTCTGCCTGCCTCCCTGTTTATCTGTGTATTTATCTGTGTCTCTGTCTGTCTGTCTATCCGTCCCTCTGTCTATCTGTCTGTCTACCTCTACTGTTTGGCTGTTTGTTATCTAAATTTATGAAACGGGGAACTTTATCGTCATCGGCACAATCATTGCAGGTACAAAGATGGGTACTTCACACACACACACACACACACACACACACACACACACACACACACACACACACACACGTGCGGCCAATGAGCGGCCATCATCGGCTGTTGATGAATTGCTCCCGACACGGCAAGTTTTCATCCTCAATATTCCCCCTCTGTAGGTTGTTTTTCTTTTCTTCCTTCTCGTTTGTTTCCCTTGGCCGGAGCCTCTCTTACATACATAATATGCAACAATTCACAACATTAAAAGGACTATACAAAATCTGGACAAACCCCACCCCCCACCCCCCACTCCCCCCCCCCCCAAAAAAAAAAAAAAAAAAAAAAAGTTTGAATTCTCTTAACGTTTAGCCGCTGTAAAAAAATTTAGAGGGGCGGCTGGAGAAGACAAAAGAAAACGTAGGATTAGGGACCAATGTACAGTATCAAATAGCAATGAGAGGCGCGATAAGATGAATAACTTCCGCCTCTTGTGTAATGTTAATGTCGACCTTCCAATGGTCGTGTGTACTGTTTCCCACACGGTCAGATCGAGGCCGCACTTCAGAAGGTGGCGTAGTACGTGCCGATGAAGGCCAGGAGGGTGCGACACAGCTGATAAATGAAGATGCCATGACAAGAACAAAAAAGATACCAAAAGCTCACAAAATTTCCGCCCTCAAGACACGAGGAAAGCGGGAATGAAAGTCTGTTGGGAGTGTGAGGAAATATGAATATGTGTGTGTGTGTGTGTGTGTGTGTGTGTGTGTGTGTGTGTGTGTGTGTGTGTGTGTGTGTGTGTGTGTGTGTGTGTGTGTGTGTGTGTGTGTGTGTGTGTGTGTGTGTGTGTGTTTAAGTAGTGCTGTAAGTACTAGTAGTAGTAGTAGTAGTAGTAGTAGTAGTAGTAGTAGTAGTAGTAGTAGTAGTAGTAGTAGTAGTAGTAGTAGTAGTAGTAGTAGTAGTAGTAGACACGAGTGGTAAGAAAGAAGTGAATAAAAAGATGACAGCTCAAAATACGAATATGATAATTCAGTAAAGAGGGAAGGAACGTATTGATGAATGGAGGGAAGGAGAGGGAGTAACAGAGGGAATGAGGCAAGGAGGGATGAAGTGAAGGATGGAAGAAGGAAGGAACTAGAGAATTGAAAGGAAGCATGAAGGAAAACTAATGACGCAGTACATAAGAGGCCTCAAGGTTCCTGTGCGCCTTACGAGTACTCATGACTGAAGGAAAGATGAAGAGGTGTGAGGAAAATGCTAAGGAGAGAGAGAGAGAGAGAGAGAGAGAGAGAGAGAGAGAGAGAGAGAGAGAGAGAGAGAGAGAGAGAGAGAGAGAGAGAGAGAGAGAGAGAGAGAGAGAGAGAGAGAGAGAGAGAGAGAGAGAGAGAGAGAGAGAGAGAGAGAGAGAGAGAGAGAGAGATTCATTGACTGGTGTTTAATTGACAATATTTACATTACTCTTGGGTTCAAACTGAATGCAATACTCAAGTGTATTAATGTAAAGTAACACTCAGTTGTAGTTCCTGCCACTGTGACGCTGACATTACTATACTTTTTTATTTTAGTGTCGTCTGCGTGTTTACTTGTCGTTCAATTTATTTTTTCATCGATATCTTAAATGTACATGATAGAAAACAGGCCCTAACACAGAGCCTTGAGGAACGCAGCTATTTACATTATGACAATTTGACTCTTTCCTATTTATTACAATACATTTTCTGTCAGAAAGGAAGTCTCCCAACCATTTTTGCGTGGAAGGAGGAGGAGGAAGAGGAGAAGGGTATGAAAGGAAAAAGAGGGGAAAATGGCGAGAATAGGTAATTATGCTTTGTCTGTTTATTTATACATATGCATGTGTTATTATCTGTCTGTTGTCTGTATGTCTATATATTTGTGCATCTATCTGCCTGCCTGTCTGTCTATTCGTGTCTCTGTCTGTCTGATTGTTTGTCTGCTCCACTGTTTGCGAGAAACGGGAAACTTCATCGTCATCAGCACAATCATTGCAGGTACAAAGATGGGTACTTCATACATACACACATACACACACACACACGTGCAGCTAATCAGAATGCAGGCTGCTGTATTCTGCATCCACGCTGATGAATTGCTCCAGACACGGCAAGTTTCCATCCTCAATATTCCCCCGCCCTAAGTCTGAGAAAGTCTTACTAGTGAAGCAAGCAAGGAGAACATGGCATTTGCAATTTTCCAGAAAGTGTGTGAGGTGATCGGCGCCGTGGTGATCCCGTGGTGCTTCGTAAAGTCCAGCAGCCGCGAGGCTGAGGAGATGGAGGCGCGGATGCTTGCCCTCCAGAGGGAGGCAAACCGCTCGCTGGACTCCCACGCCATGGTGCTACTCAACACCATGGCTGGCTGGCACTGGCCCTTCAGGCCTGACGCTATCCGCCCGCACGCTGCCGCCTGCACGCCGCCCTCCACGTCCCTGCGGTTCCTGCCGCTGGTCGGGGAGGCGCTGCTCAGGCGACGATTCATGCAGTACGCGGCGTGCATGAACACGTTTGTATTCAGGGTGCACGCGCTCAACGTTCGTCTGGCGAGCGTCGCGATGGTGGTCATGTGGGCTGCCCTCCTGTTGCTGGCCTGGTGCTTCCTGGTGTCGTATTTGCGTCGTCGCCGCGAGAGACCGACTTCCAGGGACTTCTTGGGCTTCTTGGACACCGAAACACACGAGGAAGACGACGAGGAGTTCCTGCGGCGCCGCGTTCCTTTCCTGACGGCGAGGAAGCTGCTCGCCCTGGGGGACGGCGTTCCCTTGGGGTGTGGCGGCTTCGCCTCCGCCAGGAGGGATGATAGACGAGGAATCCGTTGCGCCGCTACTGCGAGAGGCGCGCATGATGGTGGAAGTAAAAGGGGCAGGCGGGGTGCCCGCACTGCTGGCCGTGTCTCCGTCCGCCCGCCTTGGTGCAAGCGTTTGCGGGAGACTCTTACGTGGAGTACCTGGAACAGTGTCACGTGGGCGCCTTTCTGAACTCGCTGGTGGCCATCGTGCGCCTCCTCGGGGAGATTCACGCCAAGGCCATCGGGCACAACGACGTGCGGCCCCTCAACATCACATTCACCGGCAGCGTGCGTGAGCCGGTCTTCCACCTCATCGACCTCGGCCTGTCGTGCCGCTTCGGCGAGGGCGCCACCGAGCTGGTGAGGGGCGATGAGGGCGAGCTCGACATGGGTTGGAGTTTCCCGTCCCGGAGACACGACCACGAGGACTGCACCTTGTGTAACGACAACGACGACGACGACGACGACGACGACGACGACGCGGCGGCCGAGAAAAGCGAATGCCACCGACTCATCTGTTTGGCGCAGAAGGTGTTATTCCTGAATCCAAGCTATGCTTCCGCTGAAGTGTACAGCTTCGGCGCGCTGGTGAGGGAGGTGCTGCAGTGTCGTGAAAGTGCCCCCGTGCTCCATCCTCTGTGGAGAGTCGTCAAGATGTGTATGCCGCTCAACCCAGGGCGCCGCTGCCGCCTCACCTGCGCCACGCGAGCCATCGCCAAGCTGAAGGCGCGGCTGTCGCCTGACCAACTCGACCTGTTCTTGTTAGGCCCACGGCGCTCGTCGGGAGGAGGAGGAGGAGGAGGAGGAGGAGGAGGAGGAGGAGGAGGAGGAGGAGGAGGAGGAGGAGGAGGAGCAGACAGACAGACAGACAGACAGACAGACAGACAGACAGACAGACAGACAGACAGACAGACAGACAGAGAGAGAGAGAGAGAGAGAGAGAGAGAGAGAGAGAGAGAGAGAGAGAGAGAGAGAGAGAGAGAGAGAGAGAGAGAGAGAGAGAGAGAGAGAGAGAGAGAGAGAGAGAGAGAGAGAGCAGTTGCATAATATACTATGTACGAGTACACATAACAAAGGTTGATACAATGTAGTATGTACTTGGTTGTAATTTAGACTCATTACATAAAGAAAATATGCAGATACAGACTGACAGATAGACCGTCTACCTTGAACTAGTTCAATACACACACACACATACACACACACACACACGAATGCATGGAGTTTACAATATAATTTTGTATAAACACTATAATTCAATTTGAAGCTCACTGTAATTTCAGTCAACAAGATTTCAGCACTTATTCTGAACATGCTGAGAAATGTAACGGTCTTAAGTTGTTTAGGTAACATATTGCAAAGTTTGGTTCCTTCACAGCGTAACTTAACTGTGCATGTGTTTTACAGCGAAATGGAATTCGTAAGTGTTTAGATTTTGTATTAATGCTATGATGAAATGAAACCTGCACTGAAAAGAGCACGAGTGAGCAGACTTCAAGACAAATAATTTCGGTATAATGCATGTTTAGAAATGTGTGGATCCGTGCGTTCATATAATGATTTATGGGATATTACTCTTTTCATTCTATTGACTAAGAAAAAAACTGTCAGTATATATTGTGTTCCCTTCACCCTGAAATGCTAAACAGTAAAACAAATTTGGGAAAGCTAATGAGAGATTCAGTTGTCTGAGGCAATAAACTGTAATAAAATATCCAGTAATAAAATATGAAAGTTTATTATCGATAATCACTTTCCTTTGACTCTCAGTAAGTGATTATCAATGACAATATTATTTTGAGGTGTGTTTGTCATATAACGATATATCGTACACTGCGTCTTTGAGATTTTAAACAATAATTTGTTACTTTTGATGCAGTTTTTCGTCGAAAGTAATGCATAATGACTGATTAAACCTTATTTTTTTCCGCTGACAACAAATCTTTTTAGCATTACTTGATTGCTCAGCAAACTTTGGCTTAAACTAATTAATCTTCGCTGATCTTACCACTGATGCAAAGGTATCTTTTTATTTACTTTTTTTTCTGATGTTAAAGGGTGTCTGTCTCATATTTGTTGCGACGTCTAATAGATTTTAATTTGTTGTAGTTATGTATGGCTTCCCAATGTGCTACTGGAAAAATTCTTTTTATAAAGATTATGACACTTGTTCATGCAGACGTGAAATCTTTTGTGAATTTTAGCAACATATACCTATAATTTCCATCATCAATCTTTCAACTCTTCCCTGACTGGCTCACAATAGTCAAGAGAGAGAGAGAGAGAGAGAGAGAGAGAGAGAGAGAGAGAGAGAGAGAGAGAGAGAGAGAGAGAGAGAGAGAGAGAGAGAGAGAGAGAGAGAGAGAGAGAGAGAGAGAGAGAGAGAGAGAGAGAGAGAGAGAGAGAGAGAGAGAGAGAGAGAGAGAGAGAGAGAGAGAAAAGGCGATGTTAATTTATGAGAGACAACAAACACGAATTTGAACTAAAGAGAGCGTAACAGTATATAAAACGAAAGAGAGGAAAAACGAAGCATTAATAAAGAGTATAATGTAAGGAGCACGTTGAGCCACAGGTAAGAACACATCTTGAATTTTTAACGAACCTAAGATTGTGAAGATCGTGAGCTCTTTATTACGGCAACAAGAAAAACAAAAACAAAACACACGGAGAAAGAGAGAAGATAGTGACGAAATAGATTAAAAGTAAATGGAGAACAGGAGAGAGATAGCAAAGAATCCAATCTCCCAAGTGCTTTCCCCTCCTCCTCCGTCTCGGCGCGTGACGTCAGGAAGGGCATCCAGTCTTGTTTCCTGCCCCACCGCTCCACCACATCCACCTCGCCTTCCTTCAGCGTGAGACTAATGCCGAGGGTGCTTTAGAAATATACCTTTAAATTGGACTGCATGATGAGAGTAAAATTAAGGTTAAGTTGGAGGTGGAGCAATGCAGAGCTGCGTGAGGGAAAGGAAAGGGAACGCACAGATGTTGCTGAGTGAAGAAAAGAAAAAAGCAAGGAAAGCTTGGAAGAGAAAAGAATGAAAAACGCGAGATCACCATAACAGAAAAGGAAATTATGAAAGAAAAAGAAGACATGTTAGAGAAAATAGCGAATACATTATTATATAGTAGACAATCACGAATTTCTCAAAAAAAAAAAAGTAAAAAAAGAGAGAAAAAAAAAGAGACGCAATACGTGTAGTTATCCAGAGCTCTCTAAGGCACCCGAGGCGGCAGTGAAACCACCACGATAAGCCACGCCAATCCACGCCAACCTGCCAGCGTGAACAGCATGACAACGACCAGCAAGACATAAGGCAGAGGCAACAAGGTCATTAGCACCACATGTATCACAGCGTTCATCCACAGCCACCTGGACAAGCGAAACACCTCTCTAGCTGTTGCTTTTGTCGACTTCAAAAAAGCCTTTGATCTAGTTGATCACACTGTTGTCATCAGCAAGGCAGTAAGTCTGGGTCTCCCTCCTAATCTGATAGCGTGGCTAGCCGACTTCCTCACAGGGAGACGTCAGGCCGTTCGCTATCAGGGCTCTGTCTCTAATTTCCAACAGCTGACATGTGGAGTCCCCCAGGGGACCAAGATGGGTCCTCTATGCTTCCTCCTCCTCATCAACGACGCCCTCACCGACACCCCCCATCGCTGGAAGTATGTGGACGACTGCACCGTGGGCGTCCCAGTTTCCAACAAGAACCCGGACTACTCGCCACTGCAAGCAATTCTGGAGCGACTGCAGACGTGGACAGAGGAGAGCAGGATGACCATCAACCACAGCAAAACTGTGGTGATGCATTTCTGTACCTCCTCTGTACCAGTGCCCCCTCCCCGGCTCACAGTGGGCCCTCACCCCCTCCAGGTGGTCCAATGTGCCAAGCTTCTCGGAGTCACGGTGGACGACCAGCTGACCTGGAAGCAGCATGTCGCCAGCACCGTGAGATCAGCTACCTACAGGCTGTACATGCTGCGCAGACTCAGGTCGCTGGGGACGCCGACAGATGAGTTAAGGGGGGTGTACCTCACCTTCATCCTCCCCAAACTCATGTACGCCTCCCCAGCGTGGTCCTCCTCCCTCACACACACTCAACAGCTACAGCTAGAGAGTGTGCAGAAAAGGGCGTGCAGGGTCATCCTTGGCCCTGCATACACCACCTATGAAGAAGCCCTGACCACCCTGAGTCTGTCCAGAATATCCACCAGGCACCGAGAGGCTCTGGAGAAGTTTGGGAAGGGACTACTGCATCATCCGCGTCTCAGAGACATGCTGCCGCCCGACGCGCCTCGCCCTGTCCGTGCCACCAGACACCACAACAAAATAACGCCCCTGAAGGCGCCGCGCACGGACCGGTACAGACTCAGTGCGATTCCCACCATGGTGCGAGCCATCAATCGATAGTATTTCCCTCCTAGATTAGTCTTACCGTTAGGATTAATGTTAAGTTTTTCCCCATCCCCTATGTACATTTTCAGTTTGTCAACTGCCTAAATAATAAACCGTTTATTATTATTATTATTATTATTATTACAATACTCTCCACACTTCCATTCCTTTCACTGATAACCACTGAAACTCTTCCTGCTTCTGTTTTCCGCCTTCCAAAATGATTCTGTATTCTTCACTAATGCAAATGTTAACCAGTGACTTCTCTTTCGTCTCTCATCCCTTTCACAGGTAAAGGGTGCAAATTTATCTGTTTCTGTTTTCATCTCTCCTATATACATGACTTACACTGTTTCATAAGGGGAGCATCAAGACGTCTCCTATAACTAAATCTTTCTTTTAAAGCAACATGCCGGACTGCTTGACACGCAGAAAGAGAAAGGAAAAAAAATTATGGAAGGTCGTACGAGTAAAATGTTAAATATTTCAGTCTCGCAGTTAAAAGCAAACACAAAACTTGCAGGTGAAGTCACACTGAGACACCTTAGGTATACAATGATTCAAAACACCTCAACAGGAGTCTCAAGGTTCGTGCTCTCACCTGTCTTAGGAGGCACTGAGGGGAGGCGCGGTGACGGGGAGGGATGGGGGCAACAAAACAAGCCAGGTGCCAGCACGGAAGCAGCAGGGCGTCAGTGGCGGGCACGAGGAAACACTCCGCCAGACCACACACACCACTGGGTCACGGCTGCCGAGGAAAGGAGGAAACAACATGCATGGGGGATGTTATTGAGGGCGAATTAATTAAATGGAAGAGAAAATGTTAAGAGTGTGCTATCGTGCGTCTGGGGATTACATGATAAGGAAGGAAGATGTAATTTCAGTCATATCAATTAATGGAAGAGAAAGTGCTAGGAAAAGAACAGTAAAAGTATCGAGTCGAAGAGAAAATGTGAAAAAGAATACAGATAATTTTGTTAAAATATCGTGCAAGTTTGACTGCTTATAGACAAACGAGAGAAAAAGAAATGTCATATAAGTGAAGATAATAAAAAGAAATAATAAAATAGATATATAAATATATAAAGTGCATGTCTTGAGACTGAGTGGAAGATATTATTGAGGCAAGTTCATCAATAAAAAGAAAATTAAAAGAAGCATAAAATATAAAAGAGTCTTAGTTCAATAAACTGAATGGAAAAAAGCAATTCAAGTCATGTTTATCAATGCAAAGAGAAAGTGGACGCAATGGAAGAGGCAACATACACAGTAAACTTGTAATGGGAAGATCAACAACAGCTATTCTAAATTATAAGCAGGAGTCAGCCTATGGAGCGTCTGTGTCTCTTGAGGGGGTCACATTCGCTTGTCAGTGAAATAAAAGCACAGTGTTCTAGTTTTCTTTGAGAATTTTTGTGTTGCAAGTCAGTGTAAGGAATTTGAATTTCCTGAAACCCTCGTGTCCACTAGCCAACGTTGTGAAATGATCATGTAGTTTGTAAAATTGCTATATTAAAAATGAAAATAAAATAAAAATCAGATATATCTTATTGTTCCTAACTTTTACCAAATTAAGAACGCACATGTACAATCAACTTTCATGTTATGGCGCTTTGACCTTTGAAAAATGTGTCTGTGTGTGTGTGTAAGTATGTATGTGTGTGTGTATGTATGTTTGTATGTATGTATGTTTGTATGTATGTATGTATATATGTATGTATGTATGTATGCACACCATATGTATGTATGTATGTATGAATGTACGTATGTGTATGCATACATGTATATATGTGTGTATGTTTGTATATACTCTCATTTATAGCTTAAACTCTGCTTTTATGAACACACACACACACACACACACACACACACACACACCCCAGCGTCACCACCCCATCCCAATGCAGCATCTTAAGACCCCTCACAACAGTCACGTGGAGCGCTCCTTGGACTCGCGGAAAATGACACAGAATAGTAGCAGTCGTCGATCTCCTGTGAAAAGCAATAAGAGACCTAACACTAATGACTTCTGGCCCTCTCTTTTACACACAGAATAAAATATATAAAATAAATAGGTAAATAAATAAGAAAGAAAAGATAGTATAATATAAAAACACTAATAATGTATAACTCTCCTTTAAATCCACTATAATTTCTGACTCTCTCTTTCACACAAACAAAAATAAACGAATAAATAAATAGAATAAATTAAAAGAAGGATAGAAACACACACTTAAAAATAATCGATAATTACCTTTCAAATCTCAATTACTGAGTCAAAATCACGAGCAGGAAAAGTAAGGGCGACTAATGATCAATGGGAGCGGCGTGTTCATTACAAAGGTGACCTGTCATAAGCAGCAACGGAGCGTGGCGGGGCGTGGCTGGGCCGACCTGTGCACGCCTTCCCCCGGGGCACGGCGAGCCTTGGCGTGGTGCGCCTGCTGGCGAGGAAATCCGTTTTGTGCGCGGGCCCGAGGCAGGGAAGGGCCGAGGGAGGGAAAGGGCGAGGGAGGGAAGGGGCGAGGGAGGGAAGGATAGAGGGAGGGAAAGACCATTAGAGGAAATATATTTTGGAGGAAAAGAGGGCGCGCGGGGAAGGCTGAGGGAGGAAAGACAACAAAAGGAAAGGTGTGAGGGAAAGGAAAGACCAAAGGAGGGGAGAGATGATGGAGGAAAGAGCGAGGGAAGGAGAGTCCGAGGGAGGGGAGGATCGAAGGAGAGAAAAGACGAGGAAAGGAGGGGATAAGGGAGGAAAGAAACGAAGGAAGAAAGAGCTGAAGGAGAGAAGGGAAAAGGAGAGGAAAAATAAAAGAAGGCAAAGGGGGAGTGAAAAATATGTCCTACTGAGGAAGAAAAATTTGAAAGATGAGATTGAGAGGACGAAATAAGGTAAACAAAGTCACCAAGAGAGAGAGAGAGAGAGAGAGAGAGAGAGAGAGAGAGAGAGAGAGAGAGAGAGAGAGAGAGAGAGAGAGAGAGAGAGAGTCATAAACAGAAAGCCAAGGAGGTGAAAAAGAAAGCGAAAAAGACTGGTTATTTTGTGTCACCTTCCCCGCATGCACGTGTGTGTGTGTGTCCACGTCACTCTGCATGTTCCACACACACACACACACACACACACACACACACACACACACACACACACACACACACACACAAGGAATCAATTTCACGAACATTTTTCAAGGAATACTTATCTTCACGTCTCATTACTGCCTCCTCCTCCTTCTTCTTCTCCTCCTCCTCCTCCTCCTATACATCATTAAAGACAGGAGCAGTGCATGGCTTAACAAATTGCTACCAGATAAGACACAATATTGGTCTTGTATCAGCGCTGCCTCCTTCGTGCACTCACCCAAGAAAAAAAGGAGATGGGGGAGGAACAATGCATGGAAAGAATGAGAGAAAAAAAAATGAATTACGAATATAAACAAGTTTCCCCCTCGCTTCTCCATGAACGATAATGAAAACGAGGCGTGAGTCCATGTCGGATAGATAACAATGGGATAAGACGCAAGATTAACAGTATTCTCATTCCCTTCATTCATCTTCTCTTATCGGTGTTATTCTTACCATTTTTTTTTATTATCATTGCTGTTCCTCTCCGTCGGACAACCAGTCGCCCACCCATTTAACGATGAAAGGAGGAGGAGGAGGAGGAGGAGGAGGGCATGAAAGGAAAAAAGAAGGAAAATTGATAAGAATGGGCAATTACGATTATCTGTCTGTCTGTCTATATGTATGGACATAAATTATCACCCATTTCTTATCCTTTGTACCTGAACTTGTATGCCTACTTATCTGGTTGTCTGTATTTACCTGTGTCTGTCTGTCGGTATATTTGTGCATATATCTATCTGTCTGTCTGTCTGTTTGTCTGCTTCCACTGTTTGCCTGTTTGTAAGTTTGTTAACTGAGCCTTTGAAAAGGGAAACTTTATCATCATCAGCACAGTCATTGCAGGTACAAAGATGGGTACTTCACACACACACACACACACACACCACACACACACACACACACACACACACACACGCACACGCACACACACACACACACACACAAACACACACACACACACACACACACACACACACACACACACACACGTGCGGGCAATGAGCGGCCAATCAGAATGCAGGCTACTGTACTAACTTCACGCTGATGAAATGCTCCCGACACGGCAAGTTTTCATCCTCAATATTCCCCCACCGTACGTCTGAGAAAACCTTACCAGTGAAGCAAGCAAGGAGAACATGGCATTTGCAATTTTGAAGAAAGTGTGTGAGGTGATCGGCGCCGTGGTGATCGCCAACGTGATCTCGTGGTGCCTCGTAAAGTCCTGCAGCCGCGAGGCTGAGGAGATGGAGGCGCGAATGCTCGCCCTCCAGAGGGAGGCAGACCGCTCGCTGGACTCCCACGCCATGCCACTGCTCAACGCCATGGCTGGCTGGCACTGGCTGGGCCCCTTCAGGCCTGACGCCATCCCCCCGCACGCCGCCACCTGCACGCCGCCCTCCACGTCCCTGCGGTTCCTGCCGCTGGTCGGGGAGGCGCTGCTCAGGCGACGATTCATGCAGTACGCGGCGTGCATGAACACGTTTGTATTCAGGGTGCACGCGCTCAACGTTCGTCTGGCGAGCGTCGCGATGGTGGTCATGTGGGCTGCCCTCCTGTTGCTGGCCTGGTGCTTCCTGGTGTCGTATTTGCGTCGTCGCCGCGAGAGACCGACTTCCAGGGACTTCTTGGGCTTCTTGGACACCGAAACACACGAGGAAGACGACGAGGAGTTCCTGCGGCGCCGCGTTCCTTTCCTGACGGCGCGGATGCTGCTCGCCCTGGGGGACGGCGTTCCTTTGGGCTGTGGCGGCTTCGCCTTCGCCAGGAAGGTGGTTTACCAGGGGACGGAACTCGTGGTCAAGACGATGATAGACGAGGAATCCGTTGCGCCGCTACTGCGAGAGGCGCGCATGATGGTGGAAGTGAAGGGGGCAGGGGGAGTGCCCGCGCTGCTGGCCGTGTGTCTCCGTCCGCTCGCCTTGGTGCAAGCGTTTGCGGGAGACTCTTACGTGGAGTACCTGGAACAGTGTCACGTGGGCG
Source organism: Scylla paramamosain (assembly GCF_035594125.1). Lineage (NCBI taxonomy): Eukaryota > Metazoa > Arthropoda > Malacostraca > Decapoda > Portunidae > Scylla > Scylla paramamosain. The sequence goes on along the minus strand of NC_087151.1, from coordinate 5,325,510 downwards.
CCTTTCTGAACTCGCTGGTGGCCATCGCGCGCCTCCTCGGGGAGATTCACGCAAAGGACATTGCGCACAACGACGTGCGGCCCCTCAACATCACATTCACCGGCAGTGTGCGTGAGCCGGTCTTCCACCTCATCGACCTCGGCCTGTCGTGTCGCTTCGGCGAGGTCGCCGCCGAGCTGGTGAGGGGCGATGAGGGCGAGCTCCACATGGATTGGAGTTTCCCGTCCCGGAGACACGACCACGAGGACTGCACCTTGTGTAACAACGACGACGACGACGACGCGGCGGCCGAGAAAAGCGAATGGCACCGAACCAACTGTTTGGCGCCAGAGGTGTTATTCCTGAATCCAAGCTATGCTTCCGCTGACGTGTACAGCTTCGGCGCGCTGGTGAGGGAGGTGCTGCAGTGTCGTGAAAGTGCCCCCGTGCTCCATCCTCTGTGGAGAGTCGTCAAGATGTGTATGCCGCTCAACCCAGGGCGCCGCTGCCGCCTCACCTGCGCCACGCGAGCCATCGCCAAGCTGAAGGCGCGGCTGTCGCCCGACCAACTCGACCTGTTCTTGTTAGGCCCACGGCGCTCGTCGGGAGGAGGAGGAGGAGGAGGAGGAGGAGGAGGAGGAGGAGGAGGAGGAGGAGGAGGAGGAGGACAGACACACAGACAGACAGACAGACAGACAGACAGACAGACAGACAGACAGACAGACAGACAGACAGACAGACAGATAAATAAACAAACAGATAGACAAAGTAACAGATAGGCAAACAAAGAAACAGAGACTAATTTAATGACAAGCAGAGAAAGAGACAGACATTATATACAAAGACAAACAGACAGAAAGAGATACAAGAAGGAGGTTTCAAGACACTTTTCCTCCAGACTGGATAACCCTTTGGCGTCTTTCCTTAAAGACAGACAATTCATTGTGCCTTTATTTTCTCTCTTCCTTTTTGTTGCCCTTGGCCGGAGCCCCTCTTGTAGAGAAAATATGCAACAATTCACAAAACTAAAAGCACTTGACAAAATATGAACCAACACAAAAAAAAAAAAAACTAAATAAATAAATAAATAAATAAATAAATAAAATAAATAAATAAACAAACATATAAACAATAATGATAATAAATAAATGAATAAAAGATTGTATTTATTCCAGAAAACAAAAGAAAAGTTATGATTAGGGACCAATGTACAGTATCAGGTAGCAATGAAAGGGCGATATGACGAATAACTTCCGTCTCTTGTGTAATGTTAATGTCGACCTTCCAATGGACGTGTGCTGTTTCCCACACATTATTCTGATCCCTTTTTGAATTATTACTGCTCGTCGCTGTTTTGATATGTATGTTCCTGTCACTGCTCTTATCTTTCCTTTCCGTCTGGTCATTCTGTTAAAACATTTTCTTATTCATTTCTTTAGTAAAATCAAGTCTTCCTGCTAAATACTTTCCAATCACCTTTGTCTCGAATGGATAAAAAATTATTTTCCAAGAGTTTCTGATTTGTTTTAATTTTTCTTTCTTCACCTCCTTCATCAACTTTCTCTCTCTCTCTCTCTCTCTCTCTCTCTCTCTCTCTCTCTCTCTCTCTCTCTCTCTCTCTCCTTGAGTAATTCCTTCTCAGATTCTTCCTTCCTGTACTTTCCTTTCATTAATTTTCTTTCTCACTTTCTCCTTTCGTTTACATCCTCCTTCTTCTCTTCCTTCCTGTTACCTTCATCCATCTTCATTTTCATTACTCTTACTCGTATTTTTTTTTCCTTACACCTCCCAGCTACTTGTTTTTATGATTCTCTCTCTCTCTCTCTCTCTCTCTCTCTCTCTCTCTCTCTCTCTCTCTCTCTCTCTCTCTCTCTCTCTCTCTCTCTCTCTCTCTCTCTCTCTCTCTCTCTCTCTCAACGGAAACACCGCGCCTCTGTTGACACTGTGAAGAAGAGCTGCAAAGTGAAAACTACGCCGTTACTTACATATAATCTTGTTACGAATGCATTAATAACAGCATGTGCATACACGACAATACTAATGAGACTGGCGTGGAACGTGTTGTGATGAGTGATGTTGACGAAGGTAGTAATTATTAATGTAACTCTACTTAAATGTGTGTGTGTGTGTGTGTGTGTGTGTGTGTGTGTGTGTGTGTGTGTGTGTGTGTGTGTGTGTGTGTGTGTGTGTGTGTGTGTGTGTGTGTGTGTGTGTGTGTGTGTGTGTGTTCTCAAGCACTTTTCTCTTAACTATTGGTTCTAAATACCAGGTAACTGTCAAAAACTGTATGTGTGAAGCAGAATTAAGTAAAGTAACAATTAAGTTATTCGTAGTACCTAAAAAGAGGATGAAAGATGGAGCTGGTGGAGGGAAGGTGGTGAGGGGAGCAGAGATAGTGTGGTATTGTGGTGGTGTGTTTGTGGTGTTGAAGGTGGACGGAGGAAAGTGTGGCTTGATCATGTCAGCGACCTCAGATATGAAGACAGGAGAAAGGAAGTGTTGTTTTGGGCTTGACGTTAATGACTCTCTCTCTCTCTCTCTCTCTCTCTCTCTCTCTCTCTCTCTCTCTCTCTCTCTCTCTCTCTCTCTCTCTCTCTCTCTCTCTCTCTCTCTCTCTCTCTTTCTGAATGATTGCACATTTTAAACATTTCGCTGTCGTAATATAGATGACGGTGGTGGTGGTGGTGGTGGTGGTGGTGGTAATGGATAAAATAGTGGTGGTGGTGGTGGTGGTAGTGATAGTTGGAATAGTGGTGATACTAGTTGTGATAGTGACAATTGAAGTCGTACAGGCAGTGACAGTGGTGGTGATGATGGTAAAGCTAATGATACTGGTAATGACAGTTATAGTATTGATAGTGAAACAAGTAACGGTAGCAGTGGTAGTGGTAAGTGACGAGTGGCAGTGAATGGTGATAATGACAGTGGAAATGCTATTGATAACGAAAATTACCGTTATAGTGGTGATATTGGTATTGGTAATGGTAGCAGTGGTACAGGTGACAGTGAATGAAAGCGGCAATCCGGACAC
>NC_087151.1:5302500-5317500 GCF_035594125.1 Scylla paramamosain | reverse complement strand
CTACTGCCTCCCAAATTAGTCCCCTCTCACTTCACTTTCCCCAAATAACATGACATCACCTTACCCATTTCTACTTACTATTGTTAACACCAATCACACACCTGTCACAACACACATGCACCTATTTTCTGATCCACAGGTAACCACAGCACATGCAAACCTCCAGTCTTTACCGCACCTTCAGTACATCCAAACATCTCACTTACACCCCCATTACTTCGCCAGTTCAGTGTAACTCCTCCGCACCGCGACAACAAAGGGCCCGTTCCCACACGACCCCACGAAACGAAAAGAAAAGAAAAAAAGTAATTGCCCTAACTTGTGAGGGGGAGGAAAAAAAGTGAGCATACAAAAGGCTTACGACCAAGGGAGAGATAGAACGATAAAAGTGGCGAAACACGAAACTTGAGGCTGATTGACGAACTAATCACGGTGATTAAGGAGGTACTGAGGCGACAGGTGATTCAAGATAGGAGGGAGGGAACTGAGAGATTTTAAATAGTGAGAGTGAATAGGGAAGTTGACTGGCCAGGATTCGAGCTGGTGGTTATGTATTTAGCCACGTATAAAGAAACACTTCTGCGCACCACCTCCACTGCTTTCAAAACGTTCTAGTTGAAGCTCCACAGGTTTTTAATTTTTTTTTTTTTTATGATTTTAGCGACAGACTGACAAGATTTCTACATTATGAACAGGAGAAACACTCGTGAGAACCGACTAATCATCTCTGTGGCCTTTGAAAATAGTGATGATGAGAGACCAAAGCGTTCCTGAGTACGGGCCTTATTAGTAGCCAAGACAGTGAGGTAAGGAGGCAACAAAGGGGCCATTCACACACCCGGTCCATCACGCTTCCGGCCGCCTTCCCTTCACCTTCCTAATTTGCATGCTGTCAAGGCCGCCACGGTTCCGGTTAATAAGGCGTCTGGCTCGTGAGGTGTCTGGGTGCGGATAATGGTGATGTTTGAATACCTGGTGTTTGGATAAGTATTGGTTCGGTTATTGGAGTGTTCGGTTAACTGATGGTTCGGATAATGGAGTGTTTGGTTAACTGATGGTTCAGATAATGAAGTGTTCGGTTACCAGGCGGTTTGAATAACCGAATGTTCGGTTACCAGGCGATCTGGGTAATGAAGTGTTCGGTAACTGATGGTTCGGATAATGATTGTTCGTTTAACTGAAAGTCTGGATAATTGAAAGTTCGGTTTGGGTAGTGGAATGTTCGGTTAACAGGATGTTCAAGTACATGGTAACAGTGTCCGGATACTGGAAATTTCATTAAAAAAAGATTCGGATTATGGAGGGTTCGGTTAACAGGATGTTCCCATAATAGGTTAACACAGCGTCCTAAAAATTAGAATCGGATAACAGAAGCATGAATACCAGAATGACCGAATGACAAGCGGTTCTCATGACGGAGCATTCGGTTAGCAGCGCCATAAGAGGACATCAGGTAAAACAAGTATACAAGAGAATATCAAGGAGTTTAGCTAGATACCTCAATAAATGCGTTACCACAAATCCCAGCCACGTGACTCCAAGTTTACTGTCTTGAACCCTCTTGCTGGTGCTGAGTATATGCCACTAGTCATTTAGAGATAATTGGATGCGTGGATAATAAAACATTTGTATAACAGGAAACGTAAACAGCGCACACGCACACACACACACACACACACACACACACACACACACACACACACACACACACACACACACACACACACACAAATAATAATACCCACAGTAATATTTCCAGTCTTCTCAATTTGTTATAGCCTTCATGTTATGTTGTAACCTTTATTACGTACATACATTATTCTTTGTTACTGTTCCGTCCTTTACCACAGCATCATTCCTTCATATCTCCGAGTGCTTGTAATGCCTGGCTCGCGAGGCAGCGGCGGCCATTACACGAGCCGTATCTAAATCAGTAGCGCGTCTAACAGCAGCAGTGGAGGAAGAATTCCCCGAACTAATTCAGGGTCGCGCACCAATTACGGGGCGTGACATGCTAAACTGGCGACGGACGACAGGCAGACAAAGAGAGCGTGTGGCCGTGGGAAGGGAAGGGCTGAAGGAGAGAGATATTGACGGCTTTAAAAAGGGAGGAACATCTAAAAAATGTGAGGTTCGTGTTTTAGAGAGTCTCACTCATTGATAGAAAAGGAGAGGATGTATATACTCGATCAGACTTTTGAATTTTGAGAGAACGCGATTTTTTTTTTTTTTTTTGAGGGAGAAAGAAAGAAGCTAAGGAGATATTGAAAGTTTAAAATAGAGAGGAACATCTAAAAAGCTAGTTTCGTATCTTAAAGGTCACACTCAATAGCAGAAAAGCACAAGATATATTCTTAATATCACACTAAATTCTTGAGACCAATTGATTGATGAAGGGATAAGTTGATGGGTCTTGAGAAGGAGGAACATATAAAAAAATGACTTCCATCTCTTGTAAGTCTCACTCAAATGACAGAAGAGCACAAAATATACTCGAAAAATCGGACAACTGTATATTTTCGAGACAAGTAATACTATTTTTTTTTCATATTTACGAGTTCGCCTTACGAATGTTACGACAAAAGTGTGACTATTTCTAAAGATGCGTAGGACTAGGAAATGTAGCCAACGTGATGAAAGACGGGACAGAGTACAGACACTGCCTTGTTATGAAGTACAAACACAAGGACACAGACATAGAAGGGAGGAGGGACAGACATCCAAGTTAACAGGGAAATCTTGGTGAACATGTGGAGTGGCAAGAATGTAATTACCAAGCTCGAATGGGGAAGAGGTAAGGAAGAAAAGTGAGATGAATTAAGAGATAGTAAGACAAAAAGACAAGACATGAGTAGGAAGCCAACACACACACACACACACACACACACACACATGAACCTGTCTCTCTCATAATACACTTGCCTGTTCATGCGAAAAGCTAATAGAAGAAGGAGATAAAAAATATTGAATTATAAAAATGGAGTGGATTTCACCTGCCTCTTACAAACACAATGGACGGACGAGGCCATTGTTACCTGCCCCACCTGTCCTTTACTTCTGCAGGTGATGTGGATAACTGTTCTCTCTTCCGATTCACTAACTTAATTTTACGATGACACTGATTGCAACCGCGTCAGAATTATTATTATTATTATTATTATTATTATTATTATTATTATTATTATTACAGGTATGTTGTAGTTATAATAGTTGTGGTGGTGGTGGTGGTGATGGTGGTGGTGGTGGTGGTGGTGGTGGTGGTAGTAGTAGTAGTAGTAGTAGTAGTAGTAGTAGTAGTAGTAGTAGTAGTGGTAACAGAAGTAGCAAAAGTATTAATAGTAGTATCAGACGCAGCAACATCAGTAGTAGTAGTAGTAATAGTAGTAGTAATAGTAGTAGCAATAATAGCATTATTATTATTATTACTGTTATTATTATTATTGTTATTATTATTATTATTATTATTATTATTATTATTATTATTATTATTATTATTATTATCATCATCATTATTGCTATCATTAATTTTATTACTATAATTATCATTATTACTATCATTATCATTATTGCTATCATCATTATTAGTATCATAAACATTTACTACATATTATTGCTAATTCAATTAATACCACCATCATTATCTTAACCATAATTCCCACGCCCTACAGAGTTGCTCCCACACCTGAGACGGAAAGAGGTCGCCGCCAGGAGGTGAGGCTGTCCACTGCGGTGAGTCACGGTAACCACCACACACCTTGACACCGGGACTGGAAGAGCCTTAGGTTGTTACTGCAGAGTCTATAGGGTGCTTTATAAAAATGGATAGATTAAATAAGATTAGATAGATTTCTGGACTGGGATGACAGGTGGATACAGGAAGGCATGTTTTATAAAGGACTGTCACGGATAGACTAACTGGTTCCTTGCCGCTTCCCTTATGGTGTGAAGTCATTACGTGAACACAACACAGACAAAATAAGGTGATTCATTTGTCTAGAGAAGCATACAACCAATGAATCAGGCCATCAAAAAGTCATACAAGAACAATTCATATATTTAGATGATTTTGGAAACATGACAAGAAAAAAAAAAAAAGAAAAGGTAAACGAGTGAGCGATTTTTCTTGTTTTGTAAACTTCCAGTAAGCGAGAAAAAAAAAAAAACAATAAGAAAAAAAAAAAAGATGCGGTGTACATGCGGTTAATTAAACGTTGAAAACTTGTATCAATAATCCATCACGTCTTTGCTTCACTAGTTCCCATGTCACGCTCTTTCCCACGTTCAATCAGCATATCTGTTCATTTTTCAGCCTTTTCTTTTTCTTTCCTTCTTTAACCAAGACTTAAATGCTCCTCCAACTCCCTTCCTCCTCCTCCTCCTCCTCTCTCTCTCTTAATCTTCCCGTCTGTCCTCTGCTTTTATCTCTTTTAAATCTTTCCACCAATTACTCCTCTCTCTCTCTCTCTCTCTCTCTGGCAACTTTCATACCTTCTCGATCTAAGCAAGCGTGTGAGCAGTGTACAAAAAGGAACAATTCACTTTCCTCCCTCGTTCATCATTCTCATTACACCTCTCTTGATGACTTTCACGCTTTTTCCTTTCCATTAGCCTTCCTTGACTCACCATCGCCTGTGTTACGCTCCTCCGCTATTCTAAAACTGTCCTTTGTTCTGTTCCTCTTTTCTCTTTCTCCACTTCTGTTATTATTGTCATTGTTATTGTTATCATCACCGGCAGCGTTGGTGGTAGTAGTAGTGGCAGTAGCAGTAGTAGTAGTAGCAGCAGTAAGGCCACTATTATGAAACACTATTGCGTCGCATCTTCACCATTTTCCGAGGGGTTTAGTCAAGTTGAAGTTACACAGGTTTTTGAGGATGTTTTTTTATGGTTCTTGTGGCATATTAACAAGATTTCTGTATCATTAACAGGGGAAAGATCTTTGAAAACCTTGCTTATCATCTACGTGGCTTCTGAAAATAGTCGTGGTGAGAGAGCAGAGTTTTTCAATACCTGCCTAAGAGCAACAGCATTGGTAGTAGTGGTAATGGTGGTAGTAGCAGCAGTAGTAATAGTAGTAGTATGCTCTTTAAGGATGTAGCGGCCCTAATTAATTCAGGACCCTCGTGTAACCCTCCTCACTGAAACAAAGACGAACAAGAATATAAATCCGCGAGCCTCTGGCAGGTAGTGAGCGGCGACTACAAAGCAGGAGGGCGCGGCGTAGGGCTGGGAACTCTCACCTCCACACCAAAAAGAAAAAAAAAAGAAAAAAAAAGCAGGAAAAGCTGAAATAACTCACAGCCCCCTCGAATAAAAATGCACGCTGGTGTAATCAGAGAGGAGAGGTGTGAGGGGGAGGGGAGTGGAAAAGGCGGAATTATACAAGAGTAAGGCGTCACCTACAAGATTGCACTACGCTAGTCTGTGAACTTAAGAAGTGAACTCATATTGAAAGGCAGGAGGAGGAAGGAAGGTGTGGTGAGGTTTAACAATTGTTTGCTCTCTCTCTCTCTCTCTCTCTCTCTCTCTCTCTCTCTCTCTCTCTCTCTCTCTCTCTCTCAGACAAGCAGCATTTACATAGACTGGTACTTATTATGCTATTGCGACGAGAGAGAGAGAGAGAGAGAGAGAGAGAGAGAGAGAGAGAGAGAGAGAGAGAGAGAGAGAGAGAGAGAGAGAGAGAGAGAGAGAGAGAGAGAGAGAGAGAGAGAGAGAGAGAGAGAGAGAGAGAGAGAGAGAGAGAGAGAGAGAGAGAGAGAGAGAGAGAGAGAGCATACAATTATCACCATAAGTAATCTTCGAGGAGAGATGAAAGAGATGAGAAACAAACTACATATCGGCACTACTAAAGAAGGGGCAGATGGCTGACAGATGGCGCTAATAGGCCTGCCAGTGAAAGGAGCGGGGAGGAAAGGAGTGAGAGAGAGGGAGAGATAGAGAAAGCATGTGTGAAATACATAAGTAGTGTTTAGATAACTTATAAATTCAGAGAGAGAGAGAGAGAGAGAGAGAGAGAGAGAGAGAGAGAGAGAGAGAGAGAGAGAGAGAGAGTAATTGTCAGGGGAGATCTGAAGATGGGGATGAAAGACAATGCTAATAAAAATAATAACTATCATTATCTATATTGCTGTTATTAGAGTTTGTTGTTATTCTTGTTGTTATTATTATTAGTGTTGTTGTTGTTGTTGTTGCTGTTATTGTTGATATGATGTAAGGTGCTCGCAGCATCACCTCCCCCGCCTCCACACATCATGCCTTCAAGCAATAGGTTCTTCTTTGCTATTTAACACACACACACACACACACACACACACACACACACACACACACACACACACACACACACACACACACACACACACCAAAAAGGGACGCCACTGATAACATTATAATTCAACGTCACCACTATCATCACCATTTCCATCAGTACCATCACCACCATCTTCACCATTATTACCATTATCACTACCATCACCATCTTCACCATCACTATCACCACCTTTACCATCACCACAATCACCCCCTTCATCACCATCACCACCACCACCTATCCCAACACGCTACACTACATACTCGTACACCTGTCATCATCCTTCCTTCCCAACCACCACACGGACCACATCACTATCGTCACCACCACTACATCATCATCATCATCATCATCATCATCATCATCAAAGTCAATATTATGCCTGACAAAACCTCACAAAAAAAAAAAAAAGGCAAAATAAATAATGAAAAGAACATGCAGAAGACAAGTTTTGTTTCCATATGTAGATCGAAAATGAAAACACGAAGGGAAGCAGGAAACAAAATAATGATAATAAACTGATAAATAAATGAAGACAAATAAACAACACCAGGGATATTAAACATGCAAGGTGTAACTGGTTATTTTGATACCACAACACGGAAGTAGTAGTAGTAGTAGTAGTAGTAGTAGTAGTAGTAGTAGTAGTAGTAGTAGTAGTAGTAGTAGTAGCAGTAGCAGTAGTAGCAGTAGCAATAGACGTAACAAGAGTATGAACATAATAAAAGCAGCAGCATTAACAATACAATCAGCAGAAGCAGAAACAAGACCAGGAATATTACGGGACATTACTACTTCAATTACTATTCACCTGCCACTGCTTGCGTTGAGGTAGTAATGGCCGCCCCTGCTGCTTGGGTAATGGCAGTACAGCGCCTTGCATTCGGAGCACGGGGAACGGCAGGGCGTGGCGGGAACGGGGCGAAGTGAGATTTTGGAGCCAGAAGGTGAAAAGAGGAGGGCAGTCACTGAGAGAAGAGAAGTAAGTTGTCAGATTATCAGAGCTAGAGGTACATACAGATGCAATGCAATAACTGAAGGAGTAACAAAGGGGAAGAAGTAAAGGGAATGGAAGGATTAGGATGGATGTGAAATGAAAGGGAAAGGGAAAAAGGTGAAGGAAAAAAGTGAAAAGAGAAGTTCAAAAGGAAGATATAATAATGAGAGAAAGAGGATGGGAAAAGGTGAGGAGGTGAGGAGGTGAGGAGAGAGAGAGAGAGAGAGAGAGAGAGAGAGAGAGAGAGAGAGAGAGAGAGAGAGAGAGAGAGAGAGAGAGAGAGAGAGAGAGAGAGAGAGAGAGAGAGAGAGAGAGAGAGAGAGAGAGAGAGAGAGAGAGAGAGAGAGAGAGGCGATAAAACATTTGATAAAGATGATGAGGAAATGGTGAAGGACAGGAGGAACAAGGAAAACAAACAACAGAAAATATGATGGGAAAGAAGAATGAAAGAGGATAGGAGGAGGAGGAGGAGGAGGAGGATGCGGAAGAGGAGGGATGGTGGGAGAGTAAGAAGAGGGAAAGCGAAAGGAAAAAAAAAAGAAGAGAAAAAATACCAACAAAATATAAAGATAAAAGAAAACGAGAGAAAAAAAAAAAAAACAAGGAAAGGGAGAAGGAAGAGGAGGAGGAGGAGGAGGAGGAGGAAAATAGAAAAGAAAGATAAATAAGTAGCATAAAGAAACGACACCGGGAAAGGAAAGAAAAAAAGGAAGAAGAAGAGAGAAGAAAGAGGAGAGGGAGTAAAATAACGAGAGAGAGAGCTAACAAACAAAAATTGCCACAGCCGACTATATTTCAAGTCGTCTGGGCGGGGTATTGGGAAAAGTTTTCAACTAGAGAGAGAGAGAGAGAGAGAGAGAGAGAGAGAGAAAAAGAGATTGCAGGGAGAGAAAGGAGGTGGAAGCGAGAACAAGGCAAGCAAGAAGCAAGGGAGGAAAGGTGGAGAGAGAGGGGAGAGAGAGTTGCGGGGAGGGGAGCGTAAGAAGGGATGAGGAAAAAACTGGAGAGAGGAGAGGGGAGGAGGAGGAGGAGGAGGGGAGGCGTAGACAAGAAGCGAGACAAGAAAAAAAAAACGACAAAAAAAAAATAAAGACAACATTCCTGGTAATCGAGGTCAGGAGACATGCATAGACAACGAACAAAATAACGCACGCTACATTCTTAACGCGAATAAAAATAAAAAAAAATAAAAAAAAATAAAAGGAAAGTAGGAAAAAGAAGAATACAAAACATCAACGAATAAAACAGCAGGTCAGTAACATGTATGCTAAATAAAGAAGGGAATAAAAAAAAATGTGAGGATTGAATTCTGCATTGAGTGATAAGGAAAAAAAAATGTAATAATATACTCGTAAATTTAGGAGGATAGGGAGAGAGAGAGAGAGAGAGAGAGAGAGAGAGAGAGAGAGAGAGAGAGAGAGAGAGAGAGAGAGAGAGAGAGAGTCTATAATTTACTACCTTCACTTTTTCAGACAGAACCTGAAGCTCTCCAAGTCAGGAAGGAAATGATGCAATGAATACTTATGTTGTTATTAGCTCTCTCTCTCTCTCTCTCTCTCTCTCTCTCTCTCTCTCTCTCTCTCTCTCTCTCTCTCTCTCTCTCTCTCTCTCCATTCCTTAAATTTATATCATTATTTTCTTTCCTTATCACCCAATTCAGATTTTTTATTCTTTTTTCCTAAAGCGTTTTTTTTATTATCTTTATATAGCGCATATTTTATTCACCTACTGTTGTACTGGTTAATGCTGTGTGTGTGTGTGTGTGTGTGTGTGTGTGTGTGTGTGTGTGTGTGTGTGTGTGTGTGTGTGTGTGTGTGTGTGTGTGTGTGTGTGTGTGACCGTTTCTACAAAAAAAAAGGCACAGAATAAACAAAAGGAAATATAATAATAATAATAATAATAATAATAATAATAATAATAATAATAATAATAATAATAATAATAATAACAATAACAATAATAATAATAATAATAATAATAATAATAACAATAAATCTCTCATAACACGCACAACAAAATAAAATAAAATAAAACAAAACATTTACATCAAGACACGAATACGAGTACAACACATGAAATAAATAAATAAATAAATAAAAAGAACAAAAATACAAAATCCACGTAATCATCTCCAAAAATATATACCAGACCACCACCACCACCACCACCACCACTCGACCCCCTCACCCACATCCGGTAACCCCCCTCCCCCTCCCCCTCCCCAAACACACCCACTTTCCCAAACTACCACGGCTCTCCATACGTTATGATTCACCCCCTCCACTCACCCCCCTACTCCTTCCCCCCCCCAACCCTTTCCTTTCCCTTCCTCCTCTCCATCCCCCCACCATCCCAACCCCCATCCCATCCCATTCGTCACCTTTCAACTCTCCATACCCCTCCTCCCCTCTCCTCCTCCTCCAACTACTTCTCCTCCTCCTCCTCCTCCTCCTCCTCTTCCACCTCCTCCTTCGTTACCTTACTCAGTCAACAGGGAGAATGACCCAGATCTCTGACCTTGTACTGGTGTGTTAGTGTATTAGTCAGTCGGTCAGTCAGTCAGTCAGTTAATAATTTAGATGGTCAGGCAGTCAGTCAGTCTGTAAGTTGGTTAGTCAGCAGTTAATGATAGATAGTTAGTCAGTCAGTCAGCCAGTCAGTAAGGTGGTTAGTCAGTAAGTTAAATATTTAGTTAGTTAGTTGTCTAGCTAGTTACTTATTTACTTAGTTAGCCAGTCATTCAGTTAGTCAATCAGTCAATATGTTATATGATTAATCACTCAAACATTCCTCCTGTCGTGTTTAATCTCTCTCTCTCTCTCTCTCTCTCTTAGCTGTTTCTTCATTCTCACGTTTGTTCATGTACACTTAATATCTCACTCAATTACTGCTTCGCTCACTCACTGATTGATCCACAGACTCATTCACCCTCCACTGGCTGCCTCTCCTATTCATTCTTTCACTCACTCAAACATTCTCCTCCTTGCGTCACAGTTACTTACTTCCTCTTGTTGCTTTTCTTTCCCTCCCTTCTTTATTGCGCACTGTGGTTTTGTTTCTTATCTTGCGTATCTCCATGACGTTGTATTACCCCCCCCCCTCTCTCTCTCTCTCTCTCTCTCTCTCTCTCTCTCTCTCTCTCTCTCTCTCTCTCTCTCTCTCTCTCTCTCTCTCTCTCTCTCTCTCACGTAACTTACGTCACCCTCGCGGCGGGCCAAAGGTCACAGATGCAACACAAACCACAATGGTCATCGTCAAATTTCGAATAAGTTTCCTCACAGTGTAACAAGGTCGCCGGTAAGTATCCACGCCCTCTCCACCTTGCCTTCCACCGCCGCCCCTGCCCACCCACCCACCCACCCACTTCTATCCTCCTCTCCCCTCTCGCCTTGGGCCTCCACCTCCCTTCCCTTTCCTTCTCCCTCTCCCCCCTCCTTGGCCGTCTCAAGGTCGCCAATATAACACGCTTCACAAGTTTCCGGGAGAACTATTGTGCTCACTTTTACTTGTCATTTTTCGAACGGCCTTCCATGACCCTTTGAGGAGCGAGAGAGAGAGAGAGAGAGAGAGAGAGAGAGAGAGAGAGAGAGAGAGAGAGAGAGAGAGAGAGAGAGAGAGAGAGAGAGAGAGAGAGAGAGAGAGTTCAGGTCAGTTAGCAGTACCGATGTAATTTGTACGTACGGAGCGAGGTCAGTGGGGTAGGTGAGCAGGTAATTCGCCATCAGTGTGATTGCTGCTCCGTACCTCGGCGATCGAACGCGAGGCATTGGAGAATACGGAGCCGCGGGCTGAATGCAACACAATTACCCCTGAATTGATATGATTTGTAGCACCTGATGGCCTGCGGGGGGAAGAGAGAGAGAGAGAGAGAGAGAGAGAGAGAGAGAGAGAGAGAGAGAGAGAGAGAGAGAGAGAGAGAGAGAGAGAGAGAGAGAGAGAGAGAGAGAGAGAGAATTATGCCCTCACTATCGCCACATAAAAGCACAACGGAGAAAAGCGATCAGAGAGACCGAAGAAGGGCACGCTGGGTCCTCCACCAATCACACTCCACCATCCTCCATTATCCACACCACCCCTTCCCTTCCCTTCCCTTCCCTTCACCCTCCCTGGCACGGATCGCACGCACCTACCGCACACCACCCAATACACACACTATACCTGCGGGCTGGAGCTGACCTCTCGCTTCAATTATGGGAACGAACGCTCTAACAAACGCAAAAAGGGCATGACGGAGTTGGAGGGGAGGAAACACTCGTAATGCGCCTTCACCTCCTCCACGCAGCTTCTCCATGAAGGTGGACACGAGTAATTCCAGTGTCGAGTCCGGGGTGAGTTTGAGTGTGAGGCGATTTGGCTTAAAATAGAGTAGAGTGAAGAAAAGAATGAATGAGTGGCATTGAGAGGGAGATTAGAACAGGTGGTGAAGTAAATAATGAAAGCATACTGATGACTCTCTCTCTCTCTCTCTCTCTCTCTCTCTCTCTCTCTCTCTCTCTCTCTCTCTCTCTCTCTCTCTCTCTCTCTCTCTCCGTGTCTTTTACCTATTTTTTTATTTTCTTCTTTTTAGAGTTTAGCATAAGTTGTTGTTGTTGTTGTTGTTGTTGTTGTTGTTGATGATGATGATGATGATGATGATGATGATGATGATGATGTTATTGTTGTTACTGTTGTTATTGTTGCTGTCGTCTGATCGTTCTATGGATTGCGTATTGGGGTCAGATTTTGCGAGAGTTCGATCACGCACACACACACACACACACACACACACACACACACACACACACACACACACACACACATCATCATCATCATCATCATCATTATAGTCGTCGTCATCATTATTATTACTACCAATGCCATTTA
Source organism: Scylla paramamosain (assembly GCF_035594125.1). Classification (NCBI taxonomy): domain Eukaryota; kingdom Metazoa; phylum Arthropoda; class Malacostraca; order Decapoda; family Portunidae; genus Scylla; species Scylla paramamosain. The sequence goes on along the minus strand of NC_087151.1, from coordinate 5,305,330 downwards.
CTACTACTACTACTACTACTACTACTACTACTACTACTACTACAACTACTGCCACTGCCACCACCATCACCACAGCACCAAGAATAGCAGCAGCCTCACCACCGCCCTCAGCACCCTCCCCTCTCCCCACCATTATTCACCATCACCATCACAGCACCACTTCCACTAAGAGACCTCGCCCACAGGAGAGAGAGAGAGAGAGAGAGAGAGAGAGAGAGAGAGAGAGAGAGAGAGAGAGAGAGAGAGAGAGAGAGAGAGAGAGAGAGAGAGAGAGAGAGAGAGAGAGAGAGAGAGAGAGAGAGAGAGAGAGAGAGAGAGAGTATGATCATTCAATAATAAGCAAATGAAGGTAAAAAAAAATATTGTGGGAATTTACGTTATCTTCTTTCGTAGGTAAATAAATTATTGTTGTTGTTGTTGTTGTTATTGTTATTGTTATTATTATTATTATTATTATTATTATTATTATTATTATTATTAGTAGTAGTAGTAGTAGTAGTAGTAGTAGTAGTAGTAGTACCATAAAAACATTCACATAACTAAAATCATCTTACACACACACACACACACACACACGCACACACACACAGAGTACGTGCCTCTTTTATCTATAACTTTTCAATCTTTCCCCTGAATTCGCCACTTTTCCCCTCCCTTCCATCCCCCTCTCCACCTCTTCATTCTCCCGCCCCTCCCTTCACCACATCACTGCTCTGTCATCCTCAGCTCCGGGCCGCGAGGTTATTCCTGCTGGAGCAATAAAGGAGGCAAAGATCATTTACCTATTTTTTTTTTTCTTACTTGAGACTTCTCGGAATGATCTCCTTTCAATTCATACAAAATTCCGTGTGTTGCCTGGCTGTGTGAGGTGTGTTGCTGGCTTGGCTTACTGATGAGAGAGGAGGAGGAGGAGGAGAAGGACGAAGATGTCAAGGAGGAAGAGGAGGAGGAAGAGATTTCAACACTAGGAGGAGGAGGAGGAGGAGGAGGAGGAGGAGGAGGAGGAGGAGGAGGAGGAGGAGGAGGAGGAGGAGGAGGAGGAGGAGGAGGAGGAGGAGGATCAGCAACAGAAGGGGGAAGAAGAGCGAAAGAACACCTGTTTTTTTTTGCCGTTGAATCATGTTTAAGAAGCACTGAGTAAACGTACAGGCAGAGAAGCATCATTGTACGTGTGTGTGTGTGTGTGTGTGTGTGAAGGCCACGGGTGTGTTCACTAGACCATTTTCTCAGGAGGAATCTTGACCTCTCTTTGGCGTCGTAGGGTTGGAACGAGCTTTCTTCTGTACGTACATCACGGTGAAGGTCTCCCACTGTCCGCCCCTCGCCACCGTCCCCAACCATCATTACCTCTACCTGTTTCAGGCGCATAAATTACTAAAGCTTCCTGGTATCTTGTACCTCCAGACTTACTAAATGGTTCATAAATCCTGTGTTTGCTCTTGTGTTTATAATTTCAATGACTCGATACGTCTTTCACAGGATAACCTTCAGGTCCTATTAAAGCTTTGGCTTCCTGGACATGGTTTCAGTATTATTATTTATTTTCAATGTATATAATGTAATAACTAACTAGCCAATTAAAAAAAATCAAACATCAATATCAAATATCAATATAATTTTTCTTAAAGATGCTGTCGTATATTCCAAGACTTCAATTGTTTGGCATCTATCTCTTCATATATTTCAAGTCTTCTTTCTGGTGAACGAGGCTTTGTTCTTGTAGCACCATCAGTACAGGTGCATCACTGGCACGTTTCCTGCCTGCCATCTTTTTCCTCCTACCAGTGGTGGCCACCAAGGTCAGCACCCAATCACTGCAATGGCGGCGACTCTCATCCTACAAAGCCCTCAACATCCAAGCTTTTTGTACATCCAAGCTTTTTGTCAGGCGGCAGCTGGGCAATGACAGCTACATGATCTCTTTGTTGAGGATCCCCCGCCCATCACTCAGCCGCAGCCTCCCTCACAGCTGCCCCTCTTCATCGCCCACATTCCCACAACCCTCTCCTCCACACTGCACATTCCTGGCCTGTCCTTCACTACAATAACTATGGGAACATTAACAAAGAATTCGTATTGAACATTTGCTGAATCATGATCATGAAACTGTATGAAACTATACGTTTTATAGTTTGCGTCTCATTCGCTTTAATATCGCCTGTATTTACGGCCACGCTCGCCTCTCTGCATTACAGCTGCGATGCCTGAGTGAGGGAGGCACGCAACACACGCGACACTTTGGACCATATTCTCCAACACTTCTGTGCAACACCTCCACTACATTCAAAGGGCTATAGTCGAAGTGATACAGGTTTTTAAGGGAGTGTTTACGGTTCTAGTGACAGATTAACAATATTTCTACATTACTAATAGATTAAACACTCTTAGGAACCCAGTTAATCATCTCTGTGGGCTTTGAAAATAGTGAAAAGAGTCGTGGAGAGAGAGAGAGAGAGAGAGAGAGAGAGAGAGAGAGAGAGAGAGAGAGAGAGAGAGAGAGAGAGAGAGAGAGAGAGAGAGAGAGAGAGAGAGCAAAGCGTTTCTAAATACGGGCCTTAATTAAACAGAAAACCTCCAGTACTACACCGATCAACATGCTGGTTCTCTACTGGAGCGTAATAGTAAGCCTAGTTTTTGGTCAGTCCCCATTAACCATAAAAAAAGAGATCACATGCTTTATGCGTCTACTGAGCCTTTGCTTTCACTGCCTGCTTGACTGTAAGATCAGAACAAGGCAATGTGGTGCGGAGGTGCGTGCCTGAGAGGGAAGGGACGAGAGCAGCATGAGGATGTGGTCGAGGGCCGTAAGGACTGTTTGTGTGATGGAATT
>NC_087151.1:5287500-5297500 GCF_035594125.1 Scylla paramamosain | reverse complement strand
TTGTTTGTTCTTCAAATTTATATGTAAATTAGTTTAAATAAGCAATTAAAAAGTAATCTAGAGTGAAATAAAAGGTTTCCATGCAGCAGTGACGCGGCCGAAAGAGTGCGAGGTTAATCTTGGCTCACTTCAGTTTTTCAGTGACAAAAGTAGCGCTTTCTCATGAGCATAGTCGGTCTTACAATCTTGTTGCGGCACAGCTTAATCATTCTCCCTCTCTCTCTCTCTCTCTCTCTCTCTCTCTCTCTCTCTCTCTCTCTCTCTCTCTCTCTCTCTCTCTCTCTCTCTCTCTCTCTCTCTCGATGACTTGGGACCGCATTCTCAAACATTTCGCCAAGTTATCTCAGCTACCTTTCATTGATGCTTTTTCACGTTCTTGGGTATTCAGGGAGAATTTCATGAATCTTGTGGTAATTTTCTAAAGTTCTGCATCACCAATAAATAAACACGAGGATCCGACCAGTTTTTTCTGTGGCTTTTAAGAAGAGTCCTTATGAGAGCCAAAATGTTTCAAAATACAGAGCCTGATTCGCGTGATAAGAGAGTGGCGTGGTATAGGTGGGTGCCTTGCTTGGCCGCACACACTCGCACACTCGCATTCGCTCTCAGGGGCGCTGCGAGTCTTGCCGTAACATGATCAACACAAGCAGGACCTGAGAGCAATGTTGTGTTGCAAGGGAGGGAAGGAAACTTGGCAAAGAGCGAATTCCGTGTCAGTGGCAGGAGGAGTGATAGGCAACCTGTGCTGGGTATGTGCTGAAAACATGGACATTACGTGTGTGTGTGGGCGTGCAGGTGGGCCAGCAAAGGAGTGGAGACGTGACCCAGGCCAGTATTACCCAGGCCACTATTCTGAAACACCTCTGTGCCGCACCTCCACTATTTCAAAAACCTCTGTTTGCGGCTTCACGGGTTTCTAAGGGTGTTTTTACAGTTTTTGTTACAGCTTAACAATATTTCTACATCACTAACAGGAGAGACAGTCTTGAGAACTTGGTTAATCATCTCTGGGGCTTTTGAAAATAGGCGCACTTCTGAATACGGGCCATAATCTTGATAATGAAAGGATTTAACCCTCTGACTGCATCTTGGTACACCTTTCCTTAATTACCAATCACTCTGAGACATTATTACTTGTTCTACAGTCACACTCAATCTTTGAACTGGGAAGAAACTGCAAAATGTATTCTCTTTCATCGCTAACTTTCTTGCAGATACTTATAAAGATTTCACGCATTGCTTCTGGTGCTGATAATTGTTTCGTGTCGCAGTGAAAGGGTTAACGGGACGAGTTGGCTGGTGTACATCATGTAAGAAAATATTTAGAAAGCAAGAATCAGGTTTAATTAAGGCAGAAGTGAATTTGGAGGAATTCAGGTCGTGGTCATGAGCGCGAATGATATCATTGCGTAGTGATGCCATTGCAACACTCAACACTCACCCGTGGATCGATATTAATGGCGGAGAAAGTCAAGCGAATGCCACAATGAGAACTTATGTCACTAGTTTGTCGCTGAGAAAAGTGTGAGAACTGTAGGAAATTCCCAGAAGGCAATTGAATGCAAACACTAAATGCCACGAAGTTAGATGTGAAAGTTCTCGCTCTGAGGACATCACCAAGCCAGGCGGTGAGGGAGAACGAGGGAAGAGCCAAGGATAATGTTTGATGGGTTTTTAAAAGCCATTCACCACCAGTACACGTTCCTTCCCAGTGTTTTTGCAGCAGCAGCGCCAAGTGTCTCGCCACATGTCCTGATGCTACCGATGTTGTAACCAGTGTTAATCCTGTCACTGCTATTCGGCATATCTTTCCTTTATCACTAACCACTCAAACACGTGTTCTCTCTTCTACAGCTCCCTCCAAACATCGTCATGTCTAGGAATTGCAAAATCTATCTTTTTTATCAATTTTCTTTCTTGTAGATGCTTATAAATATTTCATGCATTGCTTTTAGTTCTGTGAATTGTTGCATGTCGCAGTAAGAGAGTTAAAGAATTTCATATTAATAATTACTATTCTCTGCCAATGTTATCATAAAATCAGATTACTAATTAAATGATTGATATCTTAGCGCCGCAGTAACGAGGCCAACAGATCACATAAAGTAGAATCCAGTACAAAGTTGGATGCTGATTACAGGTTTTTCTCCAGTACAATCGCGAGGCTCATCCACCTACTTTGATTTGCATTGGGTGTATTACTTAATGGTAGTAATGATAGTGTACTGAAACTGTGTGTGTGTGTGTGTGTGTGTGTGTGTGTGTGTGTGTGTGTGTGTGTGTGTGTGTGTGTGTGTGTGTGTGTGTGTGTGTGTGTGTGTGTGTGTGTGTGTGTGTGTGTGTGTGTGTGTGTGTGTGTGTGTGTGTGTGTGTGTGTGTGTGAACGGTCAGAGAGAGGTGAAGGATGTCAAAAGTTAACCCCAAACTTCTGACACGTATTTGGAACGAGCGAAAACTGGACTGATTTGGGGCAGCTAATAATAAGGCACGCTTGTTGCCGACACAGGTGGGCCCTTGCTTGGTGGCGCTTCCCCTTTACTCTCCCCCATTCATTCCTTACCCCTCCCCGTGACTCCCCCTCCTCCTTCCCGTGACACCCCCTTCTACTCGCCGTGACACCCCATTCCCCTCCCCATGCCTTCCTCGTCCCTCCCAGTAACAGGGCTGGGAAGGAAATAGTGCAGGGGAAAATTGTTGCTATATTTGGTGTGCTTTCCGTCACTCAGTTAACCCTTTTACTTTATTATTATTCTTTTTCGTGATTACCTACAACTTTTAAACACGCCTTTTCTACTACAGTTTCTTAAATTGTTCGGCAACGTAGAAAAGACCAAATTAATCACCTATTTCTGTTTTTTTTTATGTGTGACCATGCAATTTGTTTTATGCAGTGTCTTGACCGTTAAATAAATGACAACCGTAGCAGTGAAAGGGTGAAGTGAAGCTGTTCCTTCCTTGCTGGTAGAAGATCGTAGGCAACAGGACACTATGAGCGATGTTGAGAGGTTAGGTTAGGTTAGTTAGGTTAGGTTAGGTTAGGTTGGGTTAGATTGGGTTAGATTAGGTTAGGCCAGGTTGGGTTAGGTTAGGTTAGGTTGGGTAAGGTTAGGTTAGGTTAGATTAGGTTAGGCTGGGTTGGGTTAGGTTAGGTTAGGTTAGGTTAGGTTGGGTTGGGTTGGGTTGGGTTGGGTTGGGTTAGGTTACGTTAGATTAGGTTAGATTAGGTTAGGTTGTGTTAGATTAGGTTGGTTAGGTTGGGTTAGGTTAGGTTAGGCTAGGCTAGGTTAGGTTGGGCCAATGACTGAATTTAAATCAGTTATGATAGGAAGCTTTAAAAGAAGAGATGAATTTACGGATATGGATAACAAATGGATATAGATTGTAAATGGAAAAATGTAGGCCAAGGTAGGACTACTATTTTCGTGCAGCTTATGTCATGTTGTAGTGAAATCATGTCCCTCTTTAGCGAATATTTCATGGTGCGGGGCGAGCGGAGTAGAGCGGCGCTGAAGATGTGCACGGAATGAGTGTGGAATACATTCATGATCGGCCTGGAATGAAACTGAAAATGGTGACAGAGGAAGGAAGACCCAGGTATCTCTCATCAGTATGGGATTCACGACACAAACCTCCGCCTTCCCTCATCCTCCCGTTGCCTTAACTTGTGGGCGAGGCAGTTTACTTCCTATGGTCACGCTCACCAAGGATATCAATACAAGTTACTGCATGGTTGGCTCTGCGGGTCATGGGGAGACAAGAAGGGGTACGGTCCTTCAGTCTGCCGAAACTCTAGCGATTTGTCAGGGTTTGTAGAGATCGCCAGCAGGGAAGAGGACTGGACAGGGAAATTGGTGAACACAGTGGAAGTGAGTGGAGTGCGACGTGTTCACTGACTCTTGGCCCGACTCGATGCGGTACAACTGTCATCAGAAGCATGGAGTTTTCTTGCCAGCTGATCCGATGAAAGTGATGATGCAGAGCGACATCTTTACATGGCTGGAGCAATGCCAGCAAAGGAGCGCAAACAACTATAGGAAAAATTTGGTTGATGGAGAAATCTTAGCTGCTCTAATTAGAAGACTACATCAAGGTGGCAACTTTCTTGGCGTGGCATCCAGTTACCTGGCTGACCACTGCTGAACATGGCCGTGACACAATTACTCCAATATGACACTGCAAACAAGAATACCATAGACTTCATAGCGTGAATGTCTGGCATTGATTTGTATACCAAACACAGTCCAGTCCAGTAATGCTCGGCCTGGACCTTGCCCCTCCTCACTGCACAGACGCCTCTTGGGATTTAATTCAGTTTCAAAGTCCTCAAGTGTTAGGCCACCAACTGTGTGTGTGTGTGTGTGTGTGTGTGTGTTAATTATAACTAGGTAGAGAAAGTCGAGTAGGAAAAATTGTTAAGGGAAGAATAGTAGGCCACGTATTGAATGTTTTTAGTCTTCCTTCCTTGATTTGACATGGATGTCCTTGTCTCAGGCGCCTTGGCTTGAATAATGCGGTCATTTGTGCAGTGTGCGTATTTGTGACGGAGCCTGACTGTGCACTGGACTAGACCGACACAGAAGAGAGCCACAGTATTTAATCCGAAAGAAAACGACTAAAGAAAGAGACGAGCTGGAGACGACTCTGTGACAACAATGGTCTGTTTGGTGAGAGGATCAGTAGCGTCATCGTCTCGCGAGATGTTCTTCCTCCAGCTTGAACTAACACACACGCACGCACACACACACACACACACACACACACACACACACACACACACACACACACACACACACACACACACACACACACACACACACACACACACACACACAGAGAGAGAGAGAGAGAGAGAGAGAGAGAGAGAGAGAGAGAGAGAGAGAGAGAGAGAGAGAGAGAGAGAGAGAGAGAGAGAGAGAGAGAGAGAGAGAGAGAGAGAGAGAGAGAGAGAGAGAGAGAGAGAGAGAGAGAGAGAGAGAGAGAGAGAGAGAGAGAGAGAGAGAGAGAGAGAGAGAGAGAGAGAGAGAGTCAGCGGCAAGAGTAATCAAGAATAAAGATCAGGTCACTGGGTCATGAGGATCCTCAACCTGATGCAGGTAAACGTGAGTCCTGCTTTGTAGTACAGTCGGGGTCATAAGTCACGTACCCTGCTTTACTCGCTGTGTTTGGCATTCTTCCTCAGTCTGCAGTCGCGTGATCTGCAGACACTCCCCTCATAAAACCTTGCAGCTGGTAGACTCTCAGAAGACAAAGAGCTTGAGAGGGGGTAAAAACTCAGAACACTGCGGAAGTGAGGTATGATACTCGACCAAGGCAGTACGGAATGCTTAGAGGGAGTAAGGGATGGATGGCTGTAATGGAAGTTATCCCTCTGATGGCTGAAGCTACTCGTCAAGGTCAACAACTCAGTAGGTCAGAAGTTCTCAGGCTTTGGTGCTGAGTGGAAAGCTTGCCAAAAAAAAAAAAATAAATAAATAAATAAAATAAATAAATAATAATAATAAATAAATAAATAAATAAATAAATAAATAAATAAATAAATAAAATAAAATAAAATAAAATAAATTAAATTAAATAGTAATAATAAAATAAAATAAAATGAAAAATAAAATGAAATAAAATAAAATTAAATAAAAATAAATAAATAAATATAAAAAAAATTCTGAGTGGGTTTTTTTGGATTCTTTTAAAAATATTTATATATCAATTTATTATTTTTTCTCTGTATCATATTGATAAAAAAAAAAAAAAAACATCAATAACTTTGCTTCTTCATCTTTCCCTCCTTTACTTCAACCTGATGCACCAATGGCATTTCATCTATTTCTAAAGCTGAACTCTGCTGAAATCTTTGCTAAAAACTCTACCTTGGATGATTCAAGGCTTGTTCCTGCCTCTCCTCCACCCTCTGACTGCTTCATGCTACCCATTAAAATCCTTCGCAATGATGTTTTCAATCCCCTCGCTGGCCTAAACCCTATGAAGGCTTATGAACCTGATGGGGTCCCTCCTATTGTTCTCTGAAACTGTGCCTCCGTGCTCGCACCTTGCCTAGTCAAACTCTTTCAACTCTGTCTATCGATATCTACCTTCCCTTTTTGCTGGAAATTTGCCTACATTCAGCCTGCTCCTAAAAAGGGTAACCGTTCTAATCCCTCAAACCACCGCCATATTGCTTTAATTTCCTGCCTCTCTAAAGTTTTTTAATCTATCCTCAACGGGAAAATTTTGAAACACCAATCACTTCACGACCTTATCTCTGATTGTCAATATGGGTCCCGTTAAGATCGCTCTACTGGTGATCTGACTTTCCTTACTGAGTCTTGGTCATCCTCTTTTAGAGATTTTGGTGAAACTTTTGCTGTTGCCTTGGACATATCAAAAGCTTTTAATAGAGTCTGGCACAAAGCTTTGATTTCCAAACTACCCTCCTACGGCTTCTATCCTTCTCTCTGTAACTTCATCTCAAGTTTCCTTTCTGACCGTTCTGTTGCTGCTATGGTAGACAGTCACTGTTCTTCTCCTAAATCTATTAACAGTGGTGTTCCTCAGGATTCTGTCCTGTCACCCATTCTCTTCCTGTTTTTCATTAATGATCTTCTAAAACAAATTTCTTCTATCCACTCCTACGGTGATGATACCACCCTGCACTTTTCCACGTCTTTTCATAGACGTCCAACCCTTCAGGAAGTACAGTTCTCGCAGGGAAGCCACAGAATGCCTGACTTCTGATCTCTCTAAAATTTATAATTCTGACAGAGCAAACTTAGTATTGTTCAATGCCTCAAAAACTCAATTCCTCCATCTATCGACTCGACACAACCTTCCAGACAACTATCCCCTCTTCTTCAGTGACACTCAACTGTCCCCCTTTTTCTACATTGAACGTCCTCGGTCTGTCCTTTACTTATTATCTAAACAGGAAACCTCACCTCTAGCTAAAACAGCTTCAGTAAAGTTAGCCGTTCTGAGTCGTCTCCGCCAGTTTTTCTCACCCTTAAAGCTGCTAACTCTTTACAGGGGCCTTACCTGTCCATGTATGGGGTATGTTTCACATGTATGGGGGCGTTCCACTCATACCACTCTTTAAGATAGGGTGGAATCAAAAAGTTTTTCGTCTTATCAACTCCTCTGCTCTAACTGACTGTCTTCAGCCTCTCTTTCATCGCCGCAATGTTGCATTTCTTGCTATCTTCTGCCGCTATTTTCATGCCAACTACGCTTCTGATCTTGCTAATTGCATGCCTTACCTCCTCCCCGGCCTCGCTGCACAAGACTCTCCTTTCTCTCATCCCTATTCTGTCCACCTCTCTAATACAATAGTTAACCACTATTCTCAGTCATTCATACCTTTCACTGGTAAACTCTGGAACTCCCTGCCTGCATCTGTATTTCTTCCTTCCTATGATTTGAACGCTTTCAAGAGGGAGGTTTTAAGACACTTATCCTGTAATTTCTGACTACCGCTTTCGATTCTGTTCGGTGACTGGCACCTCAGTGAGCCTTTTTTTTTTTTTATTATACTAATAATGCTCCTGGCTGGTGCCCCTCCTACAAGAAAAACGCTTAAAACTTTTCGTTTACTCTAGATTATCTTTTAATTTCTTATTTAAACTGATTTCTATATAAATAAATAAAAACCCTAAAAAAAATAAAACACAAAAAACGGAAAAAAACAATAAACCCCTCAAAAAAGAGTGGGGTTAGAAAAAAAAAAAAACGGAATTTTTCCAAACCTGCTTAGTGGCGCACAAAAAAGCTATACATAGGTTGGTATATCTCTGACTTAAATTAATCTTGTAGTCAGTGAAATACAGTCATGCTAAGAGACTGATTTAAACACACACACCTATTTAGTAAAATTAGGCTGCTCACTTTTGTGATCGTCACGGCGCAGTGTGCGACTCACTGACACACGTAAGCTGAGGCAAGTTTAGAGTACAACATCGAAACACACCAATGAGACATGTGAAGTGTGATGGAGCAGTTTAAACCTTTTAGTTGAATTAATTATACTTTGATTTGTTTCTTGTTCAATAAAATCTTGTATAACTTCTTAGAAAACAGGCGTCAAATTCTCAAATCAAAGGGAAAAAGAAGCGCAAGACAAGCTTAAAGAACAGGTCACGCAGATAAAAATGGATATAAATGGAATGCAAATCAAGTGGAGTGAATGATGAAAGATGGTGAAAAAAAAGAAGTAAATAAATATGAAAGAGTAAGAAACGAGAGAGGAACTTTTGAAATGAAGGAGGAGGGGAAAAAAAGGGAGAGGAAGCGAGGGAGATGATGGAATGTGGCTGGAAAGAAATAGCAAAGAGAATGTGTGGAGTGAGGAGGAGAGGAGGGAAAGGAAGTGGGGGAATATAAATAAAAAAGTAACGAGAGAGAGAGAGAGAGAGAGAGAGAGAGAGAGAGAGAGAGAGAGAGAGAGAGAGAGAGAGAGAGAGAGAGAGAGAGAGAGAGAGAGAGAGAGAGAGAGTGTGTGTGTGTGTGTGTGTGTGTGTTCTATTTCCTAAACAGGTCGCGGAACGGGGCCACTACTAATCCTCTCTCCAGACACACCATTGTCACCACAAGATACATCCTCACCTTATTTCTCTGCCTCGTAGTTTCCCTTTACACAGATCATCGTGGCTCCTCTTGGGTCACTCATCAGTTCCCGTCACACTCTCACACGCTGCACCAATTACTGCATTATCCAACCCCAAACACCAGAGATAAGGCGACGCTTCCTAACATGTGGCTTTTCTCTCTCACTCTCTCTCTCTCTCTCTCTCTCTCTGGAAAAATCGATACATTTTTTGGTGCGTCACTGTGAGTTTTGAGAAGAAGCACAAAGGCGCGTTTGTGGATAACAGAATGACTGGCAGGCGGAATGAAATATGAATAATAATAATAATAATAATAATAATAATAATAATAATAATAATAATAATAATAATAATAAGAAGAAGAAGAAGAAGAAGAAGAAGAAGAAGAAGAAGAAGAAGAAGAAGAACAAGAAGAAGAACAAGAAGAAGAACAAGAAGAACAAGAACAAGAACAAGAACAAGAAGAACAAGAAGAACAAGAACAAGAAAATCGATTAAAAAAATCAATAAATTTCATAGTACTGACGAGAGAGAGAGAGAGAGAGAGAGAGAGAGAGAGAGAGAGAGAGAGAGAGAGAGAGAGAGAGAGAATGATTAAACTGTGCCGCAACAAGACTGGAAGGCCGACTATGCTCATGAGAAAGCGCTGCTTCCGTCACTGAAAAACTGAAGTGAGCCACGATTAACCTCGCACTCTTTCGGCCGCGGCACTGCTGCATGCACGACCTGTGGCCAGTGTGTACTTTGTTAGGGTGGCCCTGGTATACTCTACATACTGCTGGTGACATGGCAGGGAACAGCCTTTTCTTTTCAGACAACATCAGCACACTGCGTGAATTCTCTTCATACACTCTGGAAAAATAACAGAAGTAAGAGACAATGTAACTTTTTTCGTTTGGCATGATTACCAAGTGTACTGTGTTCTGGTCATCTCCTACTGGCTTGTCTGTCTGTCTGTCTGTCTGTCTGTCTGCTCATTATACGGAACGAGCCTCCACTGAGCCTTCTCCTATGTTAGTCTGCCAGAGAACCTTGCTGTTCTATATGATATAATTAATCACACTTAAACTCCAGTAATGAGCATGCTGTGTCTTAAAGAATTTTGCTGTTTCCTGTGGCGTTAGACATGTGACAAGCGAGATTAGACTTCATCACAAGCAGTTACTGCTGCTTACTGACAACGCTGCCTCACTAATTAAGAATGTTTGAATATTTCAAAGAACTTGGCTATTCGTGAGGGTGTTGGGCATCTGTCAGACGCGCGCATAAAATTGAAGAGGATAGTTTAAGCAGCCTGTCGACAAAAAGCCACCACCACTTCTCGAGGCGCATCGGGAGCCACACTGTCTGCTACACTCGCCTGGTTTTTCTTTTATATTCTAGTTTATTAGCACACCTCGTCTGGAGCA
>NC_087151.1:5272500-5282500 GCF_035594125.1 Scylla paramamosain | reverse complement strand
ACTTATGCTGCAGCCACCTCCAATCTCTAAACAGGGTAGAAATTGCAAAATGTATTCGTTTTTTTAATCCCTTACTTTCTTATAGATGTTTATCAAGATTTCATGGATTACTTTTGGTGCTGTTAACTGTCTTGTATCGCAGTAAAAGAGTTAATGGTTCCTCTCTGAAAGCTTGTCACTGTTAATTTTGTAGCACCTGCCACACATTCACTTAAATCTTGAACTGCGTAGTGGTTCAGCCCTCAAATATTGGCTGCTCTCTCTCTCTCTCTCTCTCTCTCTCTCTCTCTCTCTCTCTCTCTCTCTCTCTCTCTCTCTCTCTCTCTCTCTCTCTCTCTCTCTCTCTCAAGATAATTTAGAATATTCTCACCATCAGAAAAATCCATTAACATATCTCAGATGTTTTCCAGTTAGTGACGCAGTGTTCCTGAAGCTGACACGATAAGCGGCACTCGTAATGTTCATGTAAGCTTGTTTAATACTGTTTGCTTCTTGTTAGTCTCCTTTCTATCCTCTTATTATTCTTGATGTTATTATTTTCCTCCTCGTCACTATTACCATAACAGGATGAGCTTGTTATTCCTTTGCTTTGTACACGTGAAGAAAATGAAGATGGGGAAGAGAGAGAGAGAGAGAGAGAGAGAGAGAGAGAGAGAGAGAGAGAGAGAGAGAGAGAGAGAGAGAGAGAGAGAGAGAGAGAGAGAGAGAGAGAGAGAGAAATCAGTGGCTCAATGGTTTTCTTAATTGTATTACCGTTATTGCTTCAGTGATACATTTATTGAATCATGACATTGCATAGTGTAAGATGTCTTTGTGATGCAGTGGAGGGTGTGGTGGTGGTGGTGGTGGTGGTGGTGGTGGTGGTGACATTTCCTTTGGGGGAGAGGGGAAGAGAGAGAGAGAGAGAGAGAGAGAGAGAGAGAGAGAGAGAGAGAGAGAGAGAGAGAGAGAGAGAGAGAGAGAGAGAGAGAGAGAGAGAGAGAGAGAGAGAGAGAGAGAGAGAGAGAGAGAGAGAGAGAGAGAGAGAGAGAGAGATTCCCACTCCTTCGTCTTTCCATTCCCAACAATAAAAAATTTCCGAGTCCCATCAACAAACCTCTAGAATTCCTTGCACTTTTCACTTCATGACATCGCTGCTCTCCCCGTCAGCTGGGCAGAGGGAATGGGAGGGTGTGGGTTAGTGTACTCGTATATGAAGGATTTAAGGGTCGGCTGTTGTTCATACTTTATAATCCCTTGCAAAATCAGAATATCTAAGAACGAAGGAGGCTGCAAAAGATTGGTTAGTTTACACTGGACAGCTCATGTACCAACCATCTTTTATCTTCTCTCCCGACCTCGATATGTAAGAACCAGACTTAGAATAACTGTTTCGTCTAAGCCTCAAGGTTATGAAGACGCACAGGTGGCTCAGGGACGTCTAATCGGGAGACGATCAAAATTACCTGCACACACCTTAAGGGAAATACCAGCAGCAGCAGCACCAGCAGCATCAAGGAAGTGAGTGTGCTGGCATGAGATCGAACATTATCTAATTCCCTCCACGCCGTAAAGTCCTTGTGATAACAGGATGCTGGCAAGTGCTGTCAGTGTTTATATGTATCCTGAGTTTGCAGTGACAGGAGTAACTTGTGGATGTCAAGTCAGAAGCACGCCTACTGTATGCATGTGAGAGGTTGGTCCGTCTGATTCCCTTGAACGCGAACTGGTCAATAGCCACACTGAATATAACGATAAAAAAAGTCTTACAAGTTAATAACGCAGTCTATCTTGTGTTATCTTTAAGGTTGAATGGCTAGTGCGTGTCGTGCAGCCCTCCAGCCATATACAGAGTAAGATATCACAACCATTATTATTGTTATTCATATTGTAATCCGACATTGTTATTCAAGGTGACGGAATGCCTCACTGCAACAGATTCGTGTGTAAGGTGCTGTTTGTCCCAACTCAACACAAGATACAGTGTGATTTCTTTTCTTCCTTCAAAACTGAAAAAAAAAAAATTCAGCAGAATATTAAATATGTAAATGAATAAAATGAATAAAAATAATGCATAAAATAAAACAACAAACAGGTGAACTAATAAACAAACTAGAATAAAATCAAGTCAGCAAATACATCAGCTGAGGCACTTTTCTTGATGACTCACTGCAGGCGTCGTGAGGGAACCAGAGTAGGGACCACCATGCATCACTATATAGGGCACTTGTGTGATGGCAGGCCGTGGAAACAGCTGCCTGATGTCCCTTGGCATCACTTGGTACCTGGTCTCTTTGTGACTGGAGCGGCCACACTCGTCACCTCATTTACCTTTGCTAGTGAGGCTAAACATTCACTCGTACCATGTCACCTCATGACTTCCTCTGAAAATAAGTCATCTAATAAGGCTTCTTGTCTCTTACTCATCGTGGTGGTTAAGTTGACACGACTCGCTCACTACAACCCTTTGCTGCCGTGATTATCCTTTGCTAACATTCAGAGCTCAGTAAAAATAGTTTGCATGGACAAAGAAAGAGAGAAAACTATTGCAATGCTAAAATAATTGTCCAAAAAGGTGTAAGGCATTGTGGGGAAAAAAATGACCAGCAGCGAAAGGATTAGCTTTATCAGTTTAGCGCAGTTTAGTATCCAGACTTTATTTATTTTTTTTACATCGATGAGGTCAGGATGTCAAGTTAAATCTGAGGCGTTTCTTGCTTAAAATATCCTGCAATGAAACAGTGAGAAACACGGCTTTCATTCCTTCCTTCCCTCACAGCCCACCACGCCCACCCGTGCAGTCTCGCCTCCACACTCTCATTCGTGCAGCAGACAAGGGCGCCCAGTTTCACCACACAGCTCCTCATCGGTTACTGCATCAAGATAGTTTGCACACCGAGCCATTGAAGCGAGAGATTTACCACACCGCACTGGCTCTGGTCACCACTGCTTGTATTTACCAGCGAATTTTCCTGTGCGACATCATAGCATCATTATCTTTATGATGTCAGCAAGTACGGCAGACTAACACCAGTCACTTCACTGCTGCTTGAAGTGAGGAAGTGACCCTTGCAACTCCCAGCGTGCTTAGCGACGGCCCACTTTACCCTCACTCCGCTATTTGCCCCTCTGGGAGACAATGACTTGTATACACGTCCGGTTTTTTCCTTCCTTGCCAACACTTGCCTGCACAACACTTGCTCAGTTCTGCCTTTACACTTTCCAAGGATGTGTATGAAAGTTTACGTTCACTGACGATATAACAAAAAGAATGTAAGCGTTTTTAACCACTCCCTTTACCCCTGTCAGTCCCCGGCACGCCCTTCCCTCCCTCCCTTCCTCAGTCCAGCCGCAATGATGCACCGCCCTCTCTTGTGAAGGATACACAGTAGTCATGCCGCTCACCACTCCATCATGAGACAAGGAATGGTCTGCGCTGAGACAAGGAATGGTCTGCCCTGGCCTAAATGGTCTGGAGTTTGTGTTGTAATCGAATATATTATCTTTATGGTGGTGGTGGTGGTGCTGGTGGTGGTGGTAATGATGGTGGTGGTAGTAGTGGTGGTGGTGGTGGTGGTGGTGATTACTTTTTTTCTCTCTCTCTCTCTTTTCAGGTAATCGCTGCCATTGATATGAGTAATTCTTTGATTAAAATACTTAGGTGTCTTCTAGTGTGGGTTGACCTCTCTCATCACTCCTTACGACTTACTAACGACCTCATGACTCATCATCTTCACCACCGCCATTACCCTCACCACCGTTTCTCACCATTCTAACACCTCAACACCACCACCACCTGTTATTAATACCACCACCATCATCAACCTCACCACCATTCTCATTGCAGCACCATCAATAACACCTCACCACCACCTAACCTCACTAATACCACCACTACTAACACTCCCATCACCCTCCCTCACCATTATCACCACCACCCTTCTCCCACCACCACTACCAGCACCACCACATATCACTGTTGCCTGCATATTATTCTTACCACACACTCTTACTCTCACTGCACGCTCAAAACCAGCCACACCTTCTCTCCCACACCACCACACCAGCTTTGTCACACGCCTGTAGCTTGTACTCCCTCACCTCTGCGGTTATAAAGGCTGAGGAGCAAACCACAATATTCTCTTTCATTCTCATCCACGTTTGAGAACACCATAAGACTCTTCTGTGTTTCTTCTACTTTCCTAGTCTTTCTTACTCCCTTCAGATTTAAACTCCATCTCCCTAAACCCCCATCCGTTTCTCTTGCAACTTTCCTCAACAGTCCATGTCTCCTTTTGTCTCTCCCCCTCCCTCTCTCTCTCGACTCCCTCAAGCAGGCGAATTAGAGCGGCTCAGAATTGAATTTCCTGCAACAATTAGTAAGGAGTGATGAAACTGTGAGCTCGGAGTGGATTTATGTTCATTCATGCAACGTGTACAGCAGCAGTCAGAACTCGTGTTGCCTTCTGGTTTTTGTTTACTCTCTCCATGCCTTGTGCTTCCCCGCAGTATTAAGTCCTCCGAGCTGTTTTAGGGTTCTGTCAGCTGCTGTCTTGTGTTGTCCGGATTGTCAGCAACTAAGGACTTCACAACGAGGGAAACAAGGCAAAACACAGTGTAAGTGAAGATGAAAGGTTACTGTGTTTCTGACCGCCACTGTACCTGGGAGTGAACGAGTCTGCTTTCCTCCTCCTCCTCCTGGTGGTGGTGGTGGTGGTAGTGGTGGTGGTAAGGAAAATATTTATTGCGACTGTGACTTTTAGCATCTTAAGGAAAGTGATATTAATGATTCGTATTATTAATAATTATTAATAATAATAATAATAATAATTATTAATAATTCTCTCTCTCTCTCTCTCTCTCTCTCTCTCTCTCTCTCTCTCTCTCTCTCTCTCTCTCTCTCTCTCTCTCTCGTTACAGTTAGAATTGTTTAAGTACACACAATTTTCTTATTCATCCTTGTACCAGATTTTTTTTTTTTTTTTTTTTGTAATTCACCACACTCATATTTCTTCCACATCCTCCTCCTCCTCCGTACTGCAGTGGCTAGCGCGCCTGGCAATGAATCTATGGGCCCCAGTTCGAATCCGGTCTGGGACAGTCGGTGCGCAGCTCATCCCGCTCTTCATCCTTTCAATGTGGAAGAAAACTGATACCTGGGGGAAATCTGAAGGAAAGTAAATTGTGGAAACCCGGATGTCCCAGTGGCCCTGTGAGTGGCCCGGGGTGAGGGATGTCAGCCACCAAGGGCCAATGAAACGGAGATGAACGACGAGGCCACGCGAAACTGTAGATTGTATACCCTGCCTTTACGTTTATATTCTGTTTACAGTAATAATAATAACGAAAGACAACCATTACTACTGCTACTACTACTACTACTTTTACCAACACCATTACTACCCCCGCCTCCTCGTCCTTGCATCCCCAGCACAACCCCACAACCGCACAATCACTCACGCTCCCCAGGTCCCCATCTCCCGAAGGTGCCTGCTTGCCGCTCCCGCCCGCCGCCTCCCGGAACTCAGGGGCCAGACAGTGCTGATATCTCGGAGCAGTACTGATTGGATTTACTTTCTTTTCCCATGCGGTGACTGCTTCCTCGCGGCGCCTGCAACTCACGAGGGACTTCGAGGCAATAACTCAACAGTAACTAGTAGCAGGATGAAAAATGAAGGAGGCGAGTCGTGGAAGAAGACAATAGCAACACCAACGTCACTGTAGTCAAAGAAAATGACGTATCATGATAGTGTGTCTTCCTCCACGCAAACTGATCCACCAAGTACAAGTCACGGGAGAAAACACGAAACTACAAGTAAAATAAGCAAGTAAAAATATGCCTTAGCTACATTTCACAAGTCATGGGATTTTACTTCCGTGCATTTCCTTGAAGGGGTTTTAATGTGTTACGAAAATTAAAAGTTTGCTTCGACCACCACGCAGGTCTGATGCAAACTTGCCCTACAGACCGTGGTGGGGGTGGAGGGCGTCTGGGAAAGGTGCGGGAGGTGCAGAGTGATGGAGGAGGGTGAGAGTGGAAGGCTGGAGAGTGAAGTAAGATGTGAGGGGTAAAGGTGCAGCAGGAAATAGACACAGAGACTAAAGATACGTAGATTTGCTCTGAAAATATACAAGTTATGTGACTGCACCAACTGACTTTCCAGCCTTAGTCTTGCACGTCGCCCCCACAGCCCCTCCAAGCCCCACTCCTCCCCTACACGTGCTAATCTAACCACCCACTTTTCCTCCCTCACCCCACAAGCCCATTCCCAAACCACCAGCCCCTGATTTACAGCGCTGGACCCACACACACACACACACACCCACACACACTCAGCGTTTTCTTCAGGGCGTGGCACTCCTGCTGCTCTCCCTCCTCACCCGTCACTCTACTCCTCACACGCCTGTCACTCATTCTACTGTTACTGTCATGCTTGTTATTTTTGTTATTTTACTTTTATTCTCGTATGTATCACTCTTCACACTCCTTTTACATCTGTCATTCAATTTCTCTCTCTCTCTCTCTCTCTCTCTCTCTCTCTCTCTCTCTCTCATTCGCGTAACACTACTGTACTATCACTGTCACCTTCGTTCACTCAGAGTATGTATGTGTGACGCCTTCGTGTGACGCCCTTGTAACAACTTGTAACGCTGCTGCCATCACGCGTATCACCCCATCCCTCCCAACCCTCTACTCCTGAAAGCGTACAAGAATGTCATTTTTTTTTTTTCCTTTCCTTTTCTTTTCTTTTCTCCTCCTTGCCTTTTTTTTTTTTTTTTTTTTTACTTCATGCACCCCCAACCACTCCTGAGAATAATGTCCACGATGATGTGCACGTAGAGTCGCTTTGAACTGCAGAAGGCGAAGAAGAAGAATGTGACTGAATGAATACAAAGAAAGAGAAAGAGAGCGAGAGAGACGAGGTGCGTGAGAGAGGAGATAAAGGAAGTGAAGGAACAGAAGTAGGAAGCAACAGCCATAAAGGTGTAATCTCAGCATCGTTTTTTTTTTCTTTTTTTTTTCAATCTTGAGTGACTTCAGTGGAGGAAGGAAATTATTATGCAGGTGTGAAAATAGTGGTGGCAGGTATTCTTATCATAGGTGTTAATAAGGGAGAGGGGTCTGAGAGTGGTGGTGGTGGTGGTGGTGGTGGTGGTGGTGGTGGTATTGGAGGAGGAGGAAGAGGAGGAGGAAATGTTAGTGGTAGTGGGGGGTAATTATGAAAGAGTAGAAGGAAGACGAGAAAGGCAGAAAATAAAGAGAAAGAGAAAAAAGAGAAAGAAGAAGGAGGAGGAGGAGGAGGAGAAGGAGAGAGGAGGAGGAGGAGGAGAACAACAACAACAACAACAACAACAACAACAACAACAACAACAACAACAACAACAACTGCTACTGCTACTATACTACTACGGCAACAAGAAGGTCAACAACAAAGAAGAAAATGAAGACCAAGAACAAAAACAAAAATAACAAGACAAAACAGCAACAAGAACAAGAATAAGTTAGTACTTTGGACAGCACTATTACACAACACCACGCTAACGTCTTGACAGCCACCTCAGACAAGGAAGCAAGCAACACCTTCGTTTCTCGCTTTGGTGGTGATGGCATCGTGACAGTGACTGATTCCCTCGGCATTGTTACCACCACCACCACCACCACCACCACCACCGCCACCACCACCACCACTCCCATCACTAATACTGTCATCTGAGGAAAACGATCAACAGAAAGAACTTATATAATAAATATCTGGTTTTCCTTAACATTGCAGAAATTCAGGTAGTGATGGCTCCAAACGTGTTATCGAGATGTTTGCGTCTCTCTCTCTCTCTCTCTCTCTCTCTCTCTCTCTCTCTCTCTCTCTCTCTCTCTCTCTCTCTCTCTCTCTCTCTCTCTCTCTCTGTCATTTGCTTTGTGTCATAGAGAGAGAGAGAGAGAGAGAGAGAGAGAGAGAGAGAGAGAGAGAGAGAGAGAGGAGAGAGAGAGAGAGAGAGAGAGAATAACGTAAAATCAATGTTCATATTTCGTCATACAACTCACTCTCTCTCTCTCTCTCTCTCTCTCTCTCTCTCTCTCTCTCTCTCTCTCTCTCTCTCTCTCTCTCTCTCTCTCTCTCAACTAATTCTTACATTGTCTTTAACTTTTATTATTGTTTATTTCTTTCATTATTAAACACACAAAGTCATAATCAAGTTGTATAATCCATTGACTTCTCATGAATTTAATTTTTCTTCCTTTTTTATCTTCTTTGACTTTTCCATCTTCGTAATCTTTGTCTTGAGTCACTGTTTACATTTTCGTATTTTCTTCTTTTCGTCACCAATCTTTTTTTTTTCTTTTCTTCTTTTGTCTTTTTCTTTTTCTTCTTTTGTCTTTTTCTTTTTCTTCTTGTTTTCTTCACCTTTCGCTACATTTGCCATATCATGCTTATATTATGCTGTCGTTCTATATTCTTCTCCAATCTCTCTTTCTTTATGCTTTTTTATCATTTTCTTTCTCTCTTGTGACGTGTGTCTTTTACTTTTTCCTTTACTCAGTTCCTCCTCCTCCTTCGATTCTGCTCCGTCAACTCATCATTTCAATATATATATATTTTTTTTTCTATTTCTAATTCATGACTTTTTTTTTTTTTATCATTTTATTCTTTTACTTTAACTTGGAGGTTTATTTTTCCCCTTCCTCTTCCTCCTTTTTTTCCTCTGCCCACTTCTTGCCCTCTACTCTTCCCTTTCAATTCTACACACACACACACACACACACACACACACACACACACACACACACACACTCTCTCTCTCTCTCTCTCTCTCTCTCTCTCTCTCTCTTGTTTCTAATCTTCACTTCTTATCTAGTTCCTTCTTCTACCCTTCCTATTCCCTATTATCAATTAACCCATTTGACCCTTTTCCACCTCTCTCTCTCTCTCTCTCTCTCTCTCTCTCTCTCTCTCTCTCTCTCTCTCTCTCTCTCTCTCTCTCTCTCTCTCTCTCTCTCTCGTGGTACGTCTTTTATCTCAATATTAGATTTCTTTCAATGACATGTTTCTGTGTTAATTTTGTTAGTTTTCTTTAATGAGATGACTTGCTGTTTTCTTTCTTGTCTTTTCTTCCTTCTTCCTCTTCCTGTTCCGTCTTTCATTTTACTTTTTCTTCCTTCTCTTATCGTCGAGCAAAATTTGAAGAGTGAATGTACGACACCTTTACTTTTCTCCAATACTGACTTTATTTGTTTATTTTATCTATTTTTTTGTTTTTGTTTTGCTTTTGTTTTTTTTTTTAATCTATTTCTAAGGTCATAGAGACGTGTTATGGTGTGTGTGTGTGTGTGTGTGTGTGTGTGTGTGTGTGTGTGTGTGTGTGTGTGTGTGTGTGTGTGTGTGTGTGTGTGTGTGTGTGTGTGTGTGTGTGTGTGTGTGTGTGTGTGTGTGTTTATTTATTTATTTATTTATTCTTTCATCTCTCTTATATCAATTTCCTCTATATTTTGTGATACGATAATTTAATGACTTTTTTTATATATTACTTTTTTTTTCCCCCCTCAATGAAAGTCTGTCTGTCTTGATCTAAATCTTGTCTCCTTCCCTGCCCTTTCGCTCCGGTTCCTGTCTCTTTGTCTCAATTTCTCTGTCCTTTCCTTTTTATCTCATATCTCTTCATTCCTTTCTTCCTCTCCTTGTCTATCTTGTCACTATCTATCTCTGTCTCTGCTCATCTCTTTGTCTCCCCTCTTTGTCTGTCTGCCTGTCTGTCTGTCTGTCTGTCTGTCTGTCCTATGTGTTGTGTGTGTTGTATGTTTTGTCTTTGTTTATCTTGTGTTTTTACTGCTGTCTGTATTTTTTGTCTGCCTGTCTGCCTGCCTGCCTGCCCTGCCTGCCTGCCTGCCTGCCTCTCTCTCTCTCTCTCTCTCTCCTCTCTCTCTCTCTCTCTCTCTCTCTCTCTCTCTCTCTCTCTCTCTCTCTCTCTCTCTCTCGGTGCATTCCCCTTTAACACTTTTTACAAATTGACACAATCGTACCAG
>NC_087151.1:5242500-5267500 GCF_035594125.1 Scylla paramamosain | reverse complement strand
AGAAGGGAGACTGGAAGATAGTATTAAGTAACCACAAAGCAATTATCATGATCACCACCTTCCCACACCTTCCCACTAAAACAACATACCATTGCTCTCTTCCTCTTTGCTTCCCCACCACCGCCCACCTCACACATGCCTCGTAACCCAGTAAGTATCCGGTGCTCACTAACCACGCCCGCTCCCTTGTCCCGTTGTTAAGGTATTGTGGGTGTCACGCCTCCTTCAGCACTGCGGTAGTCATGGCGGTGGTTAAGTTGTCACGCTCCTCTGGGTAAATTAGACGGTGTAGCAAGATTGGATGCCACAGTGTATTACAAACAGCCTCGTGAGGGCCAACGGGTCTCCTAGTGCTTTTTCTTCCTTTGTGTTGTTTTGTGTCGGTGTTGGTGTAATGAATAGCGTAAGTGTTATGGAGGTTGGTGTTGTTAGGTTCAGAAATTTACTCACTTTTTGATTCATACCCGACTTACTTACAGCCATCCATTCATCAGCACACACACACACACACACACACACACACACACACACACACACACACACACACACACACACACTGTCATACTTGGGTCATAAACAAACGCGCACATTCAGTTATATTTCAAGAGAAAACAAGAACAATAAATTACATTGAGGCGATTTCACAGCGATGGTGAGTCACTGTGTGTGTGTGTGTGTGTGTGTGTGTGTGTGTGTGTGTGTGTGTGTGTTTCGTTCCGACACACACACACACACACACACAATTATTGTCATGTGCTCTTCGTCATCGTCCTTGAAAGCGCTCGGCCCTCCCTTCTCCTTCAGGCCAGCCACGCCCATCCCCAAGCCCACCCACCCACCCACACACCCATCAACACGTTGCGACCATCACCCATATACTCGCTCACCACCCACGACCTCCACCCACACACCCACTTACCCACAAACAGTAAGCGTTAACTCTACGGTGCAAACACCAAGACACTCACGCCACGCCCCAAATAGCTTCCCCTGCTGCACTTCATCCCAACAGGTGGCCAGTGGTTCGTGACTCCAGAAGACAAGGATTCTCAAACGTGCGTGCGTCTCATGACAACTCTGGTGGAAGTCATTGCGGTTTTCAATGTTTTATTTATTTATTTATTTTTTTTTAATTTTTTTTTTTCATGAGTCTTGTGATGGCTTAAGGATTCCGTTTAAGAGGGAGGTTTCAAGACACTTATCCTCCAATTTTGGACTTTTTATTTTATTCATATTAAATGGCATCTCAGTTAGCCTTTTCTTTCTTTTTTTTCTCGCCCTACGCCAGTGTCCCTCTTGTATATTTAAAAAAATGCGAAAAAGATAATTAAAAGTCTACTTAGCTTCATGGCCTTTGAAAACAGTCCTTACGATAACCCAGTATACAGCTCAGCACTAATGTGACAGGCAGTGTACAAGACGGTGCCTCCTTCCACCTGACTACGTAAAGAAGGAGACGCAAGCACTGCCCGGAACCCACAACAAAGGGTCCCTGTGATAAATGGTCACGTACACTTGGTGAATATACGAGCATGTTCTCAGAATTTATCGCCACTTGTCCTTTCCGTCTAGTGTTGTAATAGAGACATCAGTACAAGGCTGTCTATACTGACACCTGTGCCTCTGTCTTGTGCTTGAAGAAAGTTTTGGCACCGTAGCTCCTTTTCGTTTTCTTTGTATGCTTAAGTGACTTTTGTATGATTATTATTGTTGTTCTTGTCATTTCTATTGTTAAAATTATTGCTAAATTTATTATCATTATTATTATTATTATTATTATCATTATTATTATTATTATTATTATTATTATTATTATTATTATTATTATTATTATTATCATTACTATTATCATTATCATTGTCATCATCCTTATCATTATTACTATTACTATCACTTCTACGGTTAACATTATCACCATCACTGTTATTATTATTACTGCATACTACATTAAAAATGAATTGCTCACTCCAGCCAAGACCTTGGTGGAATTCATGGCTCCCTCAAGCGTTTCCTTCATTTACACACACACAAACATTTTCCTTCATTCATGAAGTGAGATCTTGTTTCAGCACGAGACTTGCTTCCACGAGAGTCCTGTCAAGAGCCAGCCACGCCCCGCGACCCCAAGGCAGCCCATTTAGTGCCCTAAGACTCACTGGTGTGGAACTCCAGGTGTCCTGTGTGAATTCAGGAAGGAAGGTTGATCCTCCTTCAAACAACGTGCATGTGGCAAAGTTCCCATTGATATTTGTTTGTATGTAAAAGCTTCTATTTTTGTCATGTTTGTACCTAAATGAAATCAATATCTTCAGTTTTAAATGTTCATGTTATATTTCTAATGACTAGTAAGTTTATCAAGGTCATGCTTCATTTCCCAATGAGATCTGTAGCCATAAAAAGACCAGTTATTTTTATTTTTACACTGGCTTGCGTGCGAATAAAATAACTAACTTGTATTTTAAATCTACATGATTTTTGTGTTTGACAGCAAGTAACTTTGTCAAGGATATTATATTTCATTGTAATTTTGCAAAATAAACAATATTTTTAAAATCATGATAATCCATAAAAAATAATTAATAATTAGCAATAATCAACATGCTTAACGCATGAATGTTTACAAGCATTCATAAGTTCCACTTTCAAATAGCGATGATGTTCCTCGCCCATTTTAGCGCCTGGTGTGCCACAGAAGGAAAAGGCTGAAAACCACTACGTAGTAAGACCAGGCTGCATGCAGTCAGGAAAGTAGCAATAGGTGCGGTCAGTCAGCCAGCGTGAGGCTCGAGGGGGAGCGCTGAATGTACTGAATGAGAGAAAATTGTAATAAAGAGAAAAATTACTGAGACCACACCCTTGATAGGTTAGTTGTTTTTATCTTTATCAAAGTCAATTTTGTTACCACACACACACACACACACACAAACACACACACACACACACACACACATCCACCAGGTACAGTGAGGCTCTAGAGAAGTTTGGAAGGGGACTTCTGAATCATCCACGTCTCAGAAACATGCTGCCGCCTGACGCGCCTCGCCCTACCCGTGCCACCAGACACCACAATAAGATAACGCCCCTAAAGGCGCCACGTACGGACCGGTACAGACTCAGTGCGATTCCCACCATGGTTTCGAGCCATCAATCAATAGTCTCTTCTAGATTTGACTTACCTTTATGATTAATGTCAAGTATTTCCCCACCCCCAATGTACATTTTCAGTTTGTTGACTGCCTAAAGAATAAACCGTTTATTATTATTATTATTATTATTATTATTACACACGGAAAATGGACATGGGAAGGAAGAAAAGAAGGAATGAAGGAGAGAAGGAAGGAAGAAGAGAAAGGGAATAAAGAGAAAAAGAAGGGTAAAAGAAAAAAAAGAATGGAACGAATGATGAAAGAAAGAGGGAGGAAAAAGAGGAAGTAAAGAAGGAAGGAAAAAGAAAAAAAAGAACAGAAGGGAGTATGGAAAATTAAAAGAGGAAAGGAAGGAAGGAAGGAAGGAGAAATCAGGCACCACACCATAAGAAACTATTTTAAGAGACGGTAAAACTTGACGAAACTACCACACAATCATCATTAACTTCCCACCACCACCTTTTCCACCTACTCCTCAAAACTCCACGTCAAATGAAGCCTCGATACTCAATGAAACAATACCTCGAACCCCGAAGTAAGACCCCAAAGTTTCGAACTCTTGAACTCCGGAGAAGAGGAGCGCGTTGTTGACTCATCCGTTGCTCACTAGATGGCCTCACAATGCCCAGGGGTGGAGGAGGAGTGGGAATGCTACCAATTATACAAGGCCGGAGGAAGGTGATACTAGAATATTCCTGCAAAAATAAAAGAAGAACTGGAAAAAAAAAAAAGAAACACTGGTCTCCGGCGGAAAATTTGTGCACTGTTCAAACGTAACGGGAGACGGTAGAGAAGGACATGCGCAAGTGGCCTTTCGGATTTCGTTAACGTAAAGGCAGGATGATAAAAAGCAGTCGTTCTTGGCACGATGATACGTGTATGGCATGGCGGGAGAGGATGATTGGGTGATACAGGTGAAAGCAGCACTCCCTCGCGGCTGTTAGGTATGGAAGACAGGTGAGTGGAGTGCATGTGGAATGGATGAGATTAATCAGATGGGAGACAGTGGTAATGGCATGACGGGTGACGCAAAGACAGGTGTACACAGACTGGCCTCCGTGAACTGCAGGTGGCGTGAGCGAGGAGGCGCCGTCGTCTGCAGATTTACAGGTATTAAGTTTTGTTGAGACCTGTCGTGGGTGTTTGGAGGACTGAGGGAGGCAAGCATGCGTTGTGAGTCGCTGCTCTGAGTATGTAAACACGACACCAGCTAACTTCTCCTCCTCCTCCTCCTCCTGATACTGGCGAAGATGATGATTATGATGAAGATAATGCTGCTGTTGTTGCTGCTGCTGCTGCTGCTGCTGATGCTGCTGCTGCTGACGATGATGATGATGATAGTGGTGGTAGTAGTAGTAGTAGTAGTAGTAGTAATGATGATGAAGATGACGACGACAGTGATGATGATGAAAATAACATCACAGACAACACCAGTAAAAGAAAAAAAAGAAAAAAAAAACAAATAAAGAACGAAAAAAATATTAAACGAAAAGAAAAAAAGAGAAGCACAATAAGCCCTTCCTGCCAAACTGCATTCCACACACACGCGCACATTAATTAAGCAAAACACCAGCATGATTTATGAACATCAAGGGCCTTGTGTTTCCCTCCTCGCCCTTCCACCTCTCGCCTACCATCCATCCCGTCAGTCAGCCCGCCACCTCGACCAGCCCACCCAGTCGACCACCCGCCTTAACACCCACAGCGTTCATCTTATTAACGAGAGGACATTACCATCAACACAAGTCCTCAGCTCGCACAGAGGACAAACAAATGGAGTAATAAATGACACCGTGCTAACTTTAGAGACAGTGGGAACGATAAGGAAAAGGAAAATATTACGTGTGTGTGTGTGTGTGTGTGTGTGTGTGTGTGTGTGTGTGTGTGTGTGTGTGTGTGTGTGTGTGTGTGTGTGTGTGTGTGTGTGTGTGTGTGTGTGTGTGTGTGTGTGTGTGGAGAAAACGGGTAGTTATGTGCACCACAAATGCATCCTATCATCATTATTGCCATTTGAGTCTCACTGTCATCACCATCACCACCACCACCACCACCACCACCACCACAACCACTACTATTGAGAAGGAGAACAAGAACTAAAAATAAACAGTATTTTAATAATAATGAGAGAGAGAGAGAGAGAGAGAGAGAGAGAGAGAGAGAGAGAGAGAGAGAGAGAGAGAGAGAGAGAGAGAGAGAGAGATAATTTAAAAGTTCTTATTTTTAGCTTATACTTGAACTCTATTGACTCTTAGCTCACTTTCCTTACTTATTTCCATCATTTTTCCAATCTTCATGTTTTCCCCCGTCTCAGATATTCACTACATTCTCCACAATACTGAACAAATCTTTAACTTTCTTTTCAATTTTTTTTTTTATTTCCTTTGACATGCTTGGTTTTTTTCTTATTTTTTCCCTTTTTTTTGTCTTCTTATGTTTGCGTAGTTTGCACATTACATTTTTATTTATTTAGTGGCGGCTGTTTGTATATTCCGTTTTATTTTTTTCTTATTTGCACTGCATTTTTTTTCTTTTTTTTTCCTGTTCCTTCCCCGCCTGTTGATTTTTTTTTTTTTTTTTGCACTATCACTCGCTGTTTTTCTTTACGATTCAGTGTTTGAACGTCTTCTCCAATCTGTCTACCAGTCTACGCACGTTCCTGTCTGTCTGTCTGTCTGTCTGTCTGTATGTATGTATGTATGTATGTGCTTCAAGTCTCGGTACGTCTGCTAAGCTTGCCCAGTCCATTGCTGTTTGTCTCTCAGTGTACTATTTAACACCATCATTTTCTCTCAAAGCAACAAGATAATAAGAAAAATATGTAGATTGCAAAAGAAAGAGAAAAAAATGTATAAGGAAAGGTATTATTTTAACAACCTCCCTTCCCCGCCCCCCCCTCTCTCTCTCTCTCTCTCTCTCTCTCTCTCTCTCTCTCTCTCTCTCTCTCTCTCTCTCTCTCTCTCTCTCTCTCTCTCTCTCTCTAGCATAAGAACAAACCGTGCGCAAAAGACAGCATCTTATTGGGTATCTCTTATCTGTCTATTATGCAGGTGTTACAAGGCACTTCAGCGATACAACTTATGTTTCTAAGACGTGGAATGAAAAGAAAAATAACGATAATAATATGAATGAACACTTTTTCTCTTTATATGAACACCATGGGACGCCATTAGTTTATTACATGAGAATGAACCCTTTTTTTCTTTTTTTCTCTGTTTCTCTTTTGTTCATCACATTTTATTTTATTTTTTTCTATTCTGCTCTCATCCGTGCAGGTAATACTAATGAGAACTACCTGTGTGTCTCTGTCTGACCTCCAAGGGACGAGCATAAGAATAAGAGAAGAGGCCACGAGTTTTCTGTCCTTGCGTTCCCTCCTTTCATGGGATTTCAGTACGTGGGGATGAATAGAAAGACTGGTGGAGGATATCGTTTAGTTAATTTCTCTCATTGTCCTCTTACCCTTTCACATCATAAGAACGTAAGAAAATATGGGAAGTTGCAAGATCTCATTCTCTTCTGTTTCCTTCACCCCTTCTCATTCCTTATTACTGTTCTCTCATTTTCGTTTTTACCTCTTTTTCTCACTCCTGATTCGTTTTTTTCTTGTATAATTCTCCTGTCAGCAGTGCATCTTATTTTCCTCTCATTCCTTCACTCCTCATTCTTTCCTACTGTTCTTTTATTTTCGTCTTACCCCTTCCTCTAACTTCTCTCTCACACTCCTAACTGATTTTCTTACATCATTCTCCTCTCATCCTTTCCTCTCTTTCCTGCATCAGTTCTCATTCTTTCCTTTTGTTCTCTTATCATTTTCGTCTTACTCCTTCCTTTCACTTCTCTCTCACTCCTACTTGATTTCCTTCTTATATCATTTTTCTCTCATCCTTCCATCTCATTCAGTCCAGCAGTCCATCCCTCCATCTCGCTGAGTGGTCTACCCTCTACACCCACTGCTTTACGGAACCGCCAGTCAAGTGACGATGGCGACCTGTCACCTGCCAGTCTGTCCAGGTCCACAGCTCTCCTTTTTCCTTCCACTTGTTCCAGCAGTATGTCCTTATATAAACTTAACTCTGTCTTCCTCTCGCTGTCACTCCCACCACTCTTCCTAATAAGCAGTTGTTTTAGATGCCTTCTGCTTTCAGAATGTGGCCTAAGAAGTTCAGCTGTTTTTTTTTATTTTATTTATTTATTTTTTTATCAACTGTACTATACTCTTATAAGCTCCTGTAGTCATGTCGGTCCCTGCTATTCTTTCCCCACATTACAAGAAAGAGGTCCCCACATTATAGGAAAGATATAGGTCTATTAGAATCAGTACAGAGGAAAATGACTAAAAGGATACAGGGGATGAGGAGTATTCCTTACGAGGCGAGATTGAAGCTGTTAAATTTTACATTCTTTAGAGAGACGTAGGTTAAGAGGGGACCTGATAGAAGTCTTTAAGTGGTATAAGGGATATAACAAGGGGGATGTAAGCAAAATTCTTATGATCAGCAACCATAATGGATCAAGAAATAACGGGTTCAAGCTTGAAAAGTTTAGGTTTAGGAAAGAGATAGGAAAAAATTGGTTCTCAAATAGAGTGGTAAATGAATGGAACGGACTCAGTAATCATGTTGTTAGTACTAGGACATTGAGGAGCTTTAGGAGAAGATTAGACGGGTTTATGGATGGGGATGATAGGTGGAAATAGGTAGGTATATTTCATACAGGAACTGACACGTGTAAGCCTGATCGCTTCTTGCAGCTTCCCTAATTTCTTATGTTCTTATGTTCGTTCCCGACCCTACTTTCTGTGCTGTACTTGATCTCCTCAGTCACTACAATATTTTCATTCATCTTCATTTGACGTGCCATGTCTGTTGTACACACTTTCACCACCATTTCTTGTTTCTCCACAGGCATTTTTCTTTTCTTTTCTTTTTTTCATTTGCTTGGATTCCTGGCGATTATTTTAACATCATGTCTGAGTCTCATTTGCATATGTGGTACACTCCGAAACTATCTACTTTAATTCTCTTTCTTTCTTTCTTTCTTTCTTTCTCTCTCTCTCTCTCTCTCTCTCTCTCTCTCTCTCTCTCTCTCTCTCTCTCTCTCTCTCTCTCTCTCTCTCTCTCTCTCTCACGACTTGCACTGTTTCAAAAGGGAAACCTCTGGAACTAAGTACCTCTGGAACTAAGTACACTAACATTTAACTAATAACTAAAAGCATTTGGAGTCTCCTTCCTTAATTAGCGTTACCGTATGGGAGTGGCACTTTGGGCAGAGTAATTTTTATATATTTATTCATCGTGTCCTTGGCAAGACTCCTTGACAAGTAATAAATAATCAAATTAATAAAGAAAAAAATAATAATAAACAGATAATAAACACTGATTTTTATTTTCAATTATTTACATTTGTTTACTTCTATTTTACTTTTATTATTTGTTTTTCCTTAAGAAGATAAGAACATAAAGGAAGATACAAAAACATACCTGTGTATTCCCACATGTTATCCTCGTCCATAAATTACTTCCATACTTCCTGTCCTTCATTTCACCCATACGACGCAATCATTTCTCTCTCTCTCTCTCTCTCTCTCTCTCTCTCTCTCTCTCTCTCTCTCTCTCTCTCTCTCTCTCTCTCTCTCTCTCTCTCTCTCTCTCTCTCTCTGAGCACAACAAGATGGAATAAGGAGACTGCGAAAGACCAGCTGACTCCACACACAAGGCTGCCTCTCAGACGCCCACAAGGCAGCCTCTGATTTCCTTTTCTTTCCCTATTCTTTCGCGTCCCCGAGTCTCACACCACAAAGACACACAGTCGTAGCCAGTCGCTTCATTTTTACTCCCTTCACCGCCAACTTCAACCTTCCTCCTTTCTAACTTCGCGAAAGGAAAGAAAAAGAGAGAGAGAGAGAGAGAGAGAGAGAGAGAGAGAGAGAGAGAGAGAGAGAGAGAGAGAGAGAGAGAGAGAGAGAGAGAGAGTTAAATGGTATAGGGCAGGGGTTCCCAACCTTTTTGTTCCTCTGTCCCCCTTGGACATTTTTATAGGTTCCCGTGTACCCATAAATAAATTAATAATTAAAAAGATAGAATTGTAATATTTTGATATTATCTTATCATTAAATTTGTATGTGTGGAATGCATGGGAATCTTAACGGTGAAAATATCAATAAAATAAACTCAAGTAATTTACAATATATCTTAATCCATCACATAAAAATCTTTCTTATAATGATCCATAATGAGCATTACGTCTCGTACCTAATCCTTTCAGGCACAGTACAGATTGCTGCCACGGTTAGTTCCACAATAGTGAAAACCAAATAGTATTCACCCCCACTCTTGATATAATTTAGATAAAAAGTTTTGCTTACTAAAGTGAGGAAATTGTAAAAAAACACGACATTGTGCAATCTGACTGCAGTTTACAGCACCATGTATTGCATAGTAGCGGTTATTCTGAGACCCAGTGTACCCCCTGAAAAGTGCAAGTGTACCACTGAGGGTTAATGTAGCCCAGGTTGGGAGCCCCTGGTATAGGGGATATAACGAGGGTAACATAAGCAAAATCTCAGGGTTAATAACAGAAGAGGACACGAAACAATTAGTTCAGGCTTGATGAAATTAGATTTAAAAAAAAAAGAGACAGGACGAAACTGGATGTTAAATAGAGTGGTAGAAGAATGGCGTAGACTCAGTAGTCAGGTTGTGTGTGTTGAGTCACTGAGGAGCTTTAAAAGAAGATTGGGTAAGATTTAGGATGAGGATGATAGGTTGTAACAAGTAAGTAGGTTTCATGGAGGGACAGCCACGTGTAGGCCTGGTGGCTTCTTGCAGCTTCCCTTATTTTCTATGTTCTTATAGAAAAGTGGAAGGAAAATTGAAAGACAGCAGAAGGAGTGAAGCAGAGAGACAGGAATGACTTGTTATCATAGTTAAGGTGAGTGGGACGAGGAAAAGTAAGCCAGTAGGTGACGGAGGGATGCAGAATGAGAGGAAGGAAGGTGAAGGATGAAAGGTGAAAGTAGGCGTTTTAAAAATAACAAGACTTCCCACACTAATTAACGCGACAGGCTGAAAGTGAGAGAGTGAGAAAGACACAGTGAGGAGGAGACGCTAGGCTGATTCACTTTTACCCAAGGCCTAACACACACACACACACACACACACACACACACACACACACACACACACACGGACCAAAAAAATATTATTAACAATAGAATTATTAAGTGTCTGACTGACTTACTGATTAACTGACAGTGACAGACACACAAACAGATAGAACCATGTCGCCAGAGTCAAAGTGAGAGGAGAGAGAAAAAAAAAAAATGCAGAGAAGGAGGAAAGGAATAGGAGAGAAGCGGGAAGGAGACACAGAAGCAAAAAAGAACTGAAATGAAGGAAAGATGGAGACAAACAAAAAAAAGGAGAAAAAGGAGGAAAGAAAAGACGAAATGAAGGAATACGACTGAAAAGAAGCGAGGGAGGTAAGGAAGAAGTGAAGGAAAGATAAAAGAGGGAAGATGGGAAAGGGTATGAAGAGAGAGAGAGAGAGAGAGAGAGAGAGAGAGAGAGAGAGAGAGAGAGAGAGAGAGAGAGAGAGAGAGAGAGAGAGAGAGAGAGAGAGAGAGAGAGAGAGAGAGAGAGAGATACACGAGCAGGAAGAGAGGGAGAAAACAAAGAGACTGGATTGGAAAAGGAAGCCATAAATAATACAGACTGATAGAACGAGTAGCGCTGCCGAGGTGGAGTGACGCGGAAACTTTCCCACAAACAAGCTTAATAGGTGGAGACAAGGTGAGCTCCGGTCCACACAAGGCGACTGGAATCCGCCGTACGCGCAGCACAGAACGGTGAAGCGCATGTGCAAGGAATATTAATACTAACATCAAGGAAAAGAAGAAGAAAAAATAATAATATGCTGGAACTTACGACCAACACCACAAAAGGAGAACTGAAAGAAATGAAAGTAGAATGAAAAAAAAAAATTGCAGTTTCAAGAGAAAGATGAAAGAGGAGGGATACATATCGATGAACAGTGAATGAATGAATGAATGAATGAAAAGACTAGATTGAAATGAATAAATGAATGAATGAATGAATGAATGAATAAATAAAAGGAAAGGAAAGAAGTTAGAGATGACACAAAAAGGGACACTACATCTAGGCATGAATAGAAAGAGAAGCAAATAAACGAACGCAAAAGAAAGGGAAGAAAAGAAAAAAAAAAGAGAAAACACAAACTAAAAAAAGGAAAAGAAGACGTAAGCAAGAAGAAAGGAAAGAAGAAAACGGAAAAAGCAACAAATAACGCCAAAAACATCAATGTGTTCATACGTCCGTTCCCAAAGAACTGCCTCGTTCCCACGCCATCAACTACAAGGCGGCGACTCCTTTATGGGAGGGAGGGGAGGGAGGTACGCTTCCTGGTGTGGGGGAGGAGGAGGGGAGACAGGTGGATAAGTGTGGGCGACAGACCAGGGAGAGGTAACACGAAGGCGGGGAAGACTGGGGAGAATGACTGTGTACTACTGAAGAAGACACAGGCGGTGCAGGGAAGTACTGTAGGGAAGGCTAAGAGAGGGCTGGGGAGGATAGCAAGGAAGACTGCAGTGGGGAGGGACGCAAGGAGGGACGCTGGGTACTGTAAAGGGTAAGGATGGGTAAAAATTTCAAGCAAGGTCGCCATGACGTGAGGAAGGGACGCCGGCTGGTGCTAAGGGCGAAGATGACCAGGGTGGATTGGGAAGGCAGGGTACGAATGTGTCAAGGGGTCGGTTGGTCACCTTGCCGCACAGGGCCCCAAGGCACTACACGAGGCTCCTTGTGTGACCTTGACTGGCGAAGGAACGTGACCTGGCATGGACCATACGCCTTCCTACGGCATTGGTGTGACTTCTGCTGCTGTTGTTGCTGCTACTAATACTATTACTACTACTGCTGCTGTTGTTGCTGCTACGACTACTACTACTACTACTACTACTACTACTACTACTACTACTACTACTACTACTAATACTGCTACTACTACTACTACTACTAATATTACTACTACTACTACTACTACTACTACTACTACTACTACTACTACTACTACTACTACTACTACTACTACTACAACTACTACTACTGGTGGTGGTGCTGCTGCTATGACTACTGCTACGACGATTACTTCTACTACTTCCACCACCACCACCACCATCACCACCACTACTACTACTACTACTACGACTACTTCTACAACCACTACCACAACTACTACAGATAAATAAGAAAGACCAAAAAGTACAGACAAATTCAAGTAAAGAACACAATTACCTT
This sequence comes from Scylla paramamosain, assembly GCF_035594125.1. Lineage (NCBI taxonomy): Eukaryota > Metazoa > Arthropoda > Malacostraca > Decapoda > Portunidae > Scylla > Scylla paramamosain. The sequence continues at coordinate 5,255,040 of NC_087151.1, read as the reverse complement.
GAGTCACTAGTGCCTAAATACATACACAGCAGCACATGAGTTCAAAAATTGACACCTAAGATAATTAAACTAGATGACTTGATTCTCCTCCCTAGAAGGAGTCCACGCCTGAGAAGTGGAGTACAGAGCATGAAAGTGTTCCTGGTTGTCAGTGAAAGTGGAGGAGTGAAAATACGGGTTACATAAGTGTAGTATTGGTAAAGGTGGACATAACAGGGACGATGGAAAGGAGAAAGTGGCATGAAGCGAGGCCACAGAGGAGTACTAACCATGAAAATAGCAGCAAAAAAGTAGCCAAATACGCAGGATTGTTAGGACTTGACCGTCTCGCTCATCGCATAGGCCTGTTTTCAGAAACGCTTTGCTCTCCAACCACAACTATTTTCAAAGGCTACAGAGATGATCAGCCGGGTTTTCAAGAGTGTTCCTCCTGTTAATAATGTAGAAATCTTGATAATCTTTCACTAGAACCATAAAAAAAAAACTCTTAAAAACTTGTATAACTTCAACTAGAGTCTTCTGAAAGTAGTGGAGATGCGATGCAGAATTTGGTTTTAATTTAAGAGTACGCCCACGCCGCCGTCCAACGTGTGAATGGTGCCACTGGGTTCGTGTCTCATTTATACTGGTGAAACTACGATGATACTTAAACTATTCGAGGCTTCTATATTGCTTTACACTCACGATGATACTTAAATTAACTTCAGCTTCTATTCTGCTAGTTCACTTTAGATTCATGATGATGCTTAGACTAACTTCGCCTTCTATTTCGCTCGTTCACTTTAGAATCACGGTGATACTCAGATTGATTTAAGCTTCTAATTTAATGGTTCGCTTTCTGCTCACCGAGAAAGCTTCGGTCATCGCCGCAACGTGCTGTGCTGGTGTGGCTGGTAATGAGGAAGCTTATGATTTTAGTTTTCTTCTTTGGGCTTCAATTTTTTTTTTTTCTTTTTGGGCTTTTCTTACTTTTCTTGTCTGCGTTTTTTTCCGTATTTCATTCTCCTCTGTTTTTTTTTTCCCCTTATTTTATTTTTCTTCGTTGGGCTTCTTCCTAATTCTTCTTCGTTATTTTTCTCCTTTCGGCTTCCTCCTTTTTTTTTCTTCTTTGGTCTTCTTTCTTATTCTTTTCCTTTGGGCTTCTTGTTTTTTTTTTCTCCTTTGTGTTTCTTCCTTATTCTTCTCCTCAGTGCTTATTCCACTACGTAGCGGCGCAGCGGATCACGTCTCTTCCTAGCTTCGCCTTCTGCGTCTTCTGATACTCCCGCCATCCTCATCCTTCTTCTCCATTTTTACTCTTATCTTTTTGTCTTTTATACCAAGTAATAACTTTTAGTAGTGCGGAAATTGGAAAACACAAAAAAATAATACACAGAATACACAGAACTCCAACCTTAACAAGTTACTGACAGCAAGTACAAGACGCTTCCTTGGTCTGACTCACACACACACACACACACACACACACACACACACACACACACACACACACACACACACACACACTCGATACTGGTACACGTAATGAAGGAAAGGAGATTAAACAACCTTCCCGGTACTTGACATCGCGCGACGGAAGTTGAAACAGTGCACAGAAAAAATAATAATAACGGTGAGTAGATCAAAATAAAAGGATGATAGAAATAGGAGTTATGGAAAAATACCTAAACGACCCAGCACCGTCACTACCGCTATCACCGCTATCACCGCCAGCACCATCACAACCACAGTCCCACCCAGCACCACCCTCGCCTCGGGTCTGAATCGCCTATTACTGCATGCGGAAGGAAATACCACGTAAAAGTATTCTGGCACGACAGTTCATTGCTCCCCGAACACCCAAAGTTTCCTGGTCTGACCGCATCGTCACTGCAGAAATTAATTAGTGTATATATATATTTTTGTTTTATTTATAGAGACAAAGGCAGGTAAGGCAGCAGGCTTGGAGTAGTCGCTTCTGCTTCTTCTCTCTTGGTATATCTGATTACACTGAGACGACTGTGATTACTGCTACAATTGCTGCTTCTACTACGACTACTGCATCCAGAACTACTATTACTACTACTACTACTACTCTCACTATTGTTTCTTCTACTGCGACTACTACAACAATTACTACTACTACCAACATTATTATCACTACTACTTTCACTACTACAACTGTTGCAACGTAGAATAAGCTTCTTAAATGAAAAAAACCTGCGCATCTCGAAATTATATACTATGAAATAGGTTTTATAAACACAACAAACTTTCTCTCTCTCTCTCTCTCTCTCTCTCTCTCTCTCTCTCTCTCTCTCTCTCTCTCTCTCTCTCTCTCTCTCTCTCTCTCTCTTTCTCTCTAACTACAACTCGTTTTACGCATGGAGCATGACACGAGAGGGGGAGACGAAAGAAAGAAAGGAAGAAGAAAAGAACAAGAAGGAAAAGAAGAAGAAGAAGAAGAAGAAAAGAGACGCCAAAAACAGAAAGAAGAGACGGACACGAGTGGCGAGACAATTCCAACTGGTTACATTCCCTGGACTGCGGACACTGACTAAGGCGCAGGCTGTCCCACTTCTTCCAGCCACATGCATCCCTGATTGGCGGTGGTCAGGAGGGTAGCATGACTGGATGGCTTCCTACACTGCGTTCCCGGGCGAGAGTGAGAGGGTTGCAGGCTGGGGAGGCTCGGGAAGGGGGGGTGAGTGGTGCTGGGCGAGGCAGGTTCGTTGTGTGGGGGAAGCGCAGGTATTCTTGGGGGGGAGGCGGTCAACACTCTCCCGGACCCGGCTTTCTAGTGGAACAGGTTAACATAAGCGGCTCTGCTTGCGTCGCCTGAAGCCTGCAGGAGAGAGGCTCTGGGAGGGTGCTGGGTGTTGGGGTGAGAGGAGGGGCGGGGCGGAGGATTCAGGGAAGGGACGGGGCCGGGGAGTTCAGGGGGGTGGAGGGTGGATGGACTGAGAGGTTTATGTAGGAGTGAAGAAGGGGTGACTGGGAGAAATGACTAAGTGCGGTGCGTTTAGGAGAAAGGAAGGCTAGAGAGATGAAAGATCTACATAGAGGATGAGCTGAGGAAGGAAGGGAGAGGCTTGGATAGAATCTGTGTTAGAGGAGCGATACGGAAGACGAACACAAGCAGCGGAGGAGCGAGATGGGAACACGTTCACAGCGGCTGAGACACGCGGCTTACCATGATCATACCGCGGAGAAACACGTGCGAGACATCCAAACGCAGAGAAGAATTTAAAACTGAAAGTTTCGTGGCGTGCTTTGAGGCCAGACACTTGCCGATAGATGCTGCACTCATGAATGACAAGACTTAGGGGGATAAAAGATACCTATCAAAAATTCAAAAGCCTAAGTCAGTAGTGGGAGGCTGCCCTGGGATGTGAGCCTCGGCCAGAGGGACAGGTGCTGCTATTGATAAAAAGTCTCGAGCCCATCGGTGTGGAAAGTTACGGCAAGGCGGGATGCGTGCGCAGGGCCACGCCAACACTCAGGTCTGGGCTCCTTCTTTCATGGGTTCACAGTTTCGCTAAATTTCAGAATTTTTCATGCTTACTCCTGAGAGACAGATTGACAAGTTTATGATTAGTGTTGAAAAGCCTGATGCAGGCTTCCTTGCTATGTAATCTAACACCCTGGTCGTAAAGATTGCTAGGTGTCACGTCGACAGACAATCGCCAGCTGATGAATATTGTTTTTTAAGGATATATATATATATATATATATATATATATATATATATATATATATATATATATATATATATATATATATATATATATATATATATATATATATATATATATATATATATATATATATATATATATATATATATATATATATATATATATATATATATATATATATATATATCGTGTTACGTTTGTCTTGGTGATGCGCGACAAAGTGACTCCACCCAAACTGTTTGCGTGGGCGGGGGTCAGATGGGGTGAGACTGTACAAAGCTGAGCGTAAAAAACAGGTAAATAAATAAATAAATAAATAAATAAATAAATAAATGAATAAATAATAAATGAGCAAAATAAAAAAAACTTGCCCATTGTCACAATGTGTACAATACTTCTTAGGTGTGTGTGTGTGTGTGTGTGTGTGTGTGTGTGTATATATATATATATATATATATATATATATATATATATATATATATATATATATATATATATATATATATATATATATATATATATATATATGTATATATATATATATATATATATATATATATATATATATATATATATATATATATATATATATATATATATATATATATATATATATATATATATATATATATATATATATATATTGCTTAACACTGGGTCAGTCACTAGCAAGAGTGAATCAGTGAAACCACACCGAAGTAGCGTCAGTGCTTCCTGCAGGACAGGTCGGCACAGGAAGGACTGGGTGCTGCTTTCACCATCAGCCGCTCACACTACATTCATATTACAAAAGTATGCGTCGGTGTCCACGAATATTTCTCCCCGTCACTGAAATCGTAACGACCAACTCCAGGGAACATCACCTCCTGCAGCCACAGGCCCGCCTCGTCTCCTTTCATTCACCTTCCCTCACTGCAGGGGACGCACGCTGCCAGCAGGGGGTTTGGTTCCCCCTTCACCCCCGTAGCCACGTGCCATGGCGGTGTGCTGACCCAGTACCTCAAGTGGTCGGATGAAGAGCAGCGCCTCTAGTTTTCTTGGCGAGAAAAGCAAAGAAATTGGTGTGTTTAAGCAAAACGTGGTGGAAAGACTGGGGCTGCTGGGCGCTGGGGGGAGGGAGGGAGGATGAGGTGTCAAGGATGTGGGTTGTCTGTATCCCGTGCCTCACAACGCCTGCATGTCATATACACTGAGGTCATGATCTATTAGGTAGGGAAACATAATGCTTTGGACACACCTGTGGGGCACACACCTTGACACGAGGCCACGGGAGCATCAGAGGAGCAAGTGTGCCTTCTTGTATCTTTCTCTTTCTTCTTGTTTATTCGTATTGTCATTAAGCCTTTCAATACTATGACAGTTTGATTTAAGTCTGGTTACCATTAGAGAATCTGTGTAGCTTAGGATGATGTTTTCGCATTCATGGAGTTAATATCTACGGTTAATCCTTCCTTACATCTTTATCTACTCAAACTAAAACAGGCGATTTTTATACAGTTTGGAAGGTGAGCCTAATGAAAAGATGCACCGCCAAGCTCATAGCAAGAACGTCTTCTGTTTGCTTACTTCTCTCGGCCCATTCTGGTTTTTGTTTTTTAGTAAACATCTACATTCCTTGACATTCAAACTGTTATTTGCACCAGACTCGCTGTTGTGGCGCCACGCTTGCCTCGTTTCCTTCCCGCGTGTAGCGCAAGCAGAGTTCTCACTGCTCTACAAGCTCACCAGACACGCCTCAGTGACACGCGTGCCGAATGGAAGGAATTGCCTGCACGCACCAGTCACACCGCTGGCCGCTCCTTTCTTAGCCCAGGTAGACTCTCCGCCTCATTAGCGCTCCGGCGTGTGCCAAGCTTTCCAAATTGACTTACATAACTCACACTTCCATTATTCACCGTAATATACAGTCTTTTATCATTGTGGGGAAGAAAATCCTTCTAAAATTGCAGTATTTAATCATGATATGAATACACCTGAAAGATATTGAATATAGTACAAGTTACACATCATGGTCACCACAAGCGCTCAGTGTTGACGCGGCAACTTCTAAACCGGTTATTCGTTTCCTTCTAAAAGCTTGATAAATGACCTTTCCACTCTTATGGCAGGTTTCATGGAGGTCATGAGAGCAGAACAGAAGGTGCAGCTTGTGTCAAGGGAGCGTCCCGCCACGCCACAGAGCTATGGGAAGACGTGCACCCTGCATGCAGATCACCATGAAGGCAATGCCGGCCATGACAACACCTTACCGATGCATCCATGTCCTTCCTCACAGTCATAATAAGACACACCTCTCCATGAAATATTCAAGGCGTCATCCCGGACCTCTCACTGGTATTCTAATGGCCACTGAAAGCTGCGCCACACTGAGCAAAATGTGGCGAGGCACATTGACACCACCGGTGATGCAAGGCTACGAGTCCAGTGAACTCCAGTAATTCATATTTTAATACACGGAATAAGAGACCAGTCATGCCGAGTTATGAGATAAAAAGTCAATGAAATTACTAGCCATGACTGAATACAAACACATTTTCCTTCTCTAATCATCGCAGGAAGAGTGCCGTGAAGGGATGTAACACACCAGCAGCAGCACACCTCGCGACTGCCTTGTGGAGGGAAGGCAAGTGTCCGGGTCAGGTGTGGCTAGGTGCCTCACAGAACACGATGCATTCCAGTGTGAAGACAACAAGGTTTCGCCGCACAAGCTTATGTTCGTTAGATCTTGGCCAGCTTGACGCCGTCTAAACACTGCAACGTCCTTACACAGGAACACCACCTCTGGCCATGGTCGGACTGCTCACGTTGTGATGCCTTCCCGCCATGAACACAGCGCCTCTCAGTGTCACGGTGGATACAAAGTTGCTCCCGCGACACATGGCTGAGGGCACCACATTGACGTCCATACTAGCACGACTATACTGAAGAGTAACGGACCCTGTCACCTGAGGACACGCCATCATAGTAATGTTCTCACTCACTGACTCATCTTCACATCCCCAACCTCTTTCAAAACGTGTCAAAAAAAAAAAAAATATTGCCGCACGTTTCAAAACAAAATGGGGATACGCAGACCAATCAGTGAGTGAGAGCATCGCCCAGTGACAATATTATTAAGTTCGAGTGTATCAAGTAACAGTCATTACACCAGACACATTACAGGTACCTAGAGGACTATTTACTATGAGTTATGCCTTCAATCTCTGTGCCAATCTTTTTTTTTTTATAGTTGTCTCCAGTATTCAAAATCTGAACTGACACCAAGTTTCGTGTTGATATCGACAAAACTTCAGTGTTATGGCTCAGCTGAGTGTGCAGACCCTTGCCCGGCGTGGCGGTCATGGCAGCAAGGTGTCAGCCTGGTGGTAACGACAAGGAAGGGCATCATGTCTTAAAACACTCCAAGAACAATTTCAAAGATTACAAAAATGGTCAGTCAGGTTCCCATGGTGTTCTCCCTGAAGATGCGTAAACATTATTAAACCATTACAAGAATTAAGAAAGCATCTTTGAAAACCCCAATAACTTCAACTACTTTGACTGCCATTTGGTACACTTTTCCCTTATTACCAATCTGAGAAATCTTTACTTGTTCTACAGCAACATTCAATCTTTGAACTGGGATGAAATTGCAAAATGTATTCTTTTCAACATTAACTTTCTTGTAAATGCTTTTAAAGATTTTATGCAATGCTTCTGGTGCTGTTAACTCTTTCGTGTGGCAGTGAAAGGGTTAAATGCAGTCGAGAAAAGGCGTCGAGACGCTTGTGACTGCGATCATTTACGTCGAGGCGATGAAGACAACGGAAACTATGGCGGGGAGAGCTTCATGTTCCCACTGGCCTTGTTTTACCACCGTCTGAAAATAGGAGTAGACTAAACCTCTAACACACGTGCCTTGCAATATTATTAGCTCCTTTCACGTTCTTACCACAAAGATGCCACGCATTGACCTACACGTGACGAGGCGGCGGGGAGTGCCTGGTGGCTGCCTCGCCGCTCACCGCACACTCGTCTCAGCGCTAAGCCACAGAGGACGCCCAGGAGGTCATTCAGAACCCTCCAGCAAGGATACAGTGAAAAATGACTTGTAACGGCGTGAAGTGCATCATTCCTAGCCTCATCTAGGTGATATTTATAGTGTAAAGAACCTCCGTCAACCACTACCAGCACCACCCTCAAGACTCAGTACACACCCCAATGTCGCCCAAGCAAAGTGCTACCGAGGCACTCTCACTATCCCATGACAGCTAATAAGAGAAAGACACTTAAGGAACCCGAGATGTTGAAATGAAAACGAATAAGATCATTCACATTAAGGTCTGAAGACTCGATTACTGCTTTGGGTGTCAGTGGCCTATCTGGGTTACGGCCTACACTCACACCAGGCCAGCTTGTCACACCTGAACCAGAGCCAGAGCAGTCCACCATGATTATTTCTATTTTCTCATCTTTCCCTCTCGTGATATCTATACTTTTTTTTTTTTTTTATCTTAGCATCCTTTCCTCTGACGTCCTTTTACCTGTACTATAAAATATGGTGAATTAAGCAATACGATTAAGTTCGTTAGGTTAGGTTAGGTTAGGTTAGGTTAGGTTTAGGTTAGGTTAGGTTAGGTTAGGTTACGTTAGGTTAGGTTAGGTTACGTCAGGTTAGGTTAGGTTAGGTTAGGTTACGTTAGGTTAGGTTAGGTTACGTTACGTTAGGTTAGGTTACGTTAGGTTAGGTTAGGTTAGATTAGGTTAGGTTAGCTTACGTTAGGTTAGGTTAGGTTAGGTTAGGTTACGTCAGGTTAGGTTAGGTTAGGTTAGGTTAGGTTACGTTAGGTTAGGTTAGGTTAGGTTACGTTACGTTAGGTTAGGTTACGTTAGGTTAGGTTAAGTTAGGTTAGGTTAGGTTACGTTAGGTTAGGTTAGGTTAGCTTACGTTAGGTTAGGTTAGGTAGGTTTGCGACATAAAAATCAGTAGTCGAGTCAGGTCCGTCAGGTAACAATATCCAAGATGTCTATAGCGTTCCTGACAGGTGTTCCATGTAGACGAAGGACGCAAGGTTGACACGGACGCAAGGTTTACATGTTACTTATCTGCTTATTATTCTCCGATGACGTGCCTTATCCACCATCACAGAAGTTCTTTACCTACTATCCCTGGACGTCCCTCGCTCCCTCCCCTCCCTCCTGAAGGCGATAACCCAGGAAGGCGACGAACAACGAGGAAAAGTACACAAGGTTGCATCAGAGACAGGGACTAACGGCCTCGGTCATCCCCTCCATCGCTCCCTCGCTCGGATCTCAGGGAAACGGAGTAGAAAATATTACACAATGGGAAAATATCACACAATGTATCACTCTTCATTTCTTCGCTATCCATTATGCTTGTGTGATTGACAGTCCAGCTTTCCTTTCTTCATCTTCCACATTTTTTCTCCTTCCTCTCTCCTTCCTTACAGTTATCACGCCACTGACCTCTCCTCTTCTTGTTCTTCTTCTTCTTCTTCCTCGCCTCCTTCCCTCGTTCCCACAGTGCAGTCCTTTCATTCGTTCCCCCACTCCCAACCTTCCACTAATTAGCGTCCTCATTTTTGCCATCACGAAACACGAGGCAGGAATCAAACAGAGGCGCTGCTTATGATGCTGAATTTCAATTTAAAACGTCGAATATCTTAACTCTCTCTCTCTCTCTCTCTCTCTCTCTCTCTCTCTCTCTCTCTCTCTCTCTCTCTCTCTCTCTCTCTCTCTCTCTCTCTCAAGGCAGCCCCCTCAGCGTCTCCTTCAAAGAGGGAGAGGTGGTCCAGACAAGCATGACGTCACATCCGGGTTGAGCTGAGCGTGTACAGGTAACACTGAGTAACGTTACCAGCGGCTCACTCACTCATCCTGACGCAGCGCATACCTCTCTCTGTCACTGCTGTAGGAGGCTGACAGACTGTGCAGGATGGTGGTTATTGAACTGTGTGACTACAGCGTGTGTTGTGTACGAGATGTACTGCTCTCTCTCTCTCTCTCTCTCTCTCTCTCTCTCTCTCTCTCTCTCTCTCTCTCTCTCTCTCTCTCTCACACACACACACACACACACACACACACACACGGTAGTAGTAGTAGTAGTAGTAGTACTGGTAGTAGTAGTAGTAGTAGTAGTAGTAGTAGTAGTAGTAGTAGTAGTAGTAGTAGTAGTAGTAGTAGTAGTAGTTTATTGACAAAAACATGAGTAATACAAAAAATAAAAAAAATTTTCTCCAACTTAAAAAGAAAAAAAAATAAAATAACGGCTTGTAGAAGGCTAATAACTGAGCCCCAACCAAGCGTGAGAACGTAAAGAACACTAGAAAAAAAAAAAAAAACACACACACACACACACAAACACACACACAAAAAAAAATCAATAAAAGTTACAAATCAAGAACAACGAAAAATCACACACACACACACACACACACACACACACACACACACACACACACACACACACAGGCTTAATCGCGTGACTGACTGACAAGATCTTGTTAACCACCGCCGCACAAAGGATGGACGGAGACGTGGGGAGGGTCGGACAACAGGAAAAGGAAGGAGTTAGCGCCCTTGGTTCCTGCTAAACAGATTATTACTATGCACGTAGCAACTCCCTGCTTACCAATACCGCCGCTGGGCCGTGCATACTCATATCAGAGCCTTTGTCTTACCATTCTGGGTTTGCTTTGACGTATTATTTTCCCTGTACTTTGCAACATAACGACAGGATCATGGGCAGACAGAAACGACACCTACTGCACTGCAACACACGCCTGGCAACACACGCCTGGCAACACACGCCTGGCAACACACTCTTATAATAACCACCTTCGAAAGAAAACGAAGCTCCGAACTGACTCTGATAGCCTCAAGCACCACCAAACTGACTGACTCAAGCAAGTTAAGGACAAAGATATGATGTCTGTGAGTGAAAAATCTCCTCCTCCTTCTCCTCCTCCTCCTCGTCATAATCGTCGTCCTCTCAACCAGTCACTGTTTAATCCTCGTCAGGCAAGTGTGGGCGGTGCAGGTAGGAAGTGTTAATGGGTTGGATACCAAGAAAAGTTTGTAACGCAGTTTTCCTGGTCGTATTCATGAGTTTATGTGTGTGTGTGTGTGTGTGTGTGTGTGTATTCCGTCTTGTATCGTGTGTTGATGTTGTTGCTGATGTAGATGTTGTGTTCTTGCTGTTATTATGGTTTTGTTGCTGTTGTTGTTGTTGTTCTTGTTGTTGTTGTTTTTGTTGTTGTTATTGTTATTAGTGTTGTTTTGTTCTAAACGGACAAAATTTTCGCTTGGGAAAACACACACACACACACACACACACACACAGTGCCAGTAATTACCAGCCTTGTGACCAAGACGTCATGATCACGTAATTTTACATTTTTTTTTTTTTTATCTCACACAAGTGAAAGGAGTCGTCCCTGCACGCGCGCGTATACACACACACACACACACACACACACACACACACACACACACACACACACACACACACACACACACACACACACACACACACAACTCATTCCTGTGTCATATCAACTATAATTTTCCTGTCAAGACTATGTTTATTAGTTCCTAAATCACTGACAACAGACGGAAATACGACTTTATATGCGAGTACATCCACCACAGTGCGCCTCACAGGGTCGTCGACGAGAGGTGATAGTTCCATCACTGCACAGTCGCCCCGAGCAGCGACGTCACAGGGTGCAGTGAATGGCTTGTCTACAAATTGAATGGAAATAAACATGTGGATTACTGAGCTGCTTTGTGTCAAGAATTCCACAAAACTGAGAGCTGGATGTGATGGATGGGGTTGAGTGGCTAATGTGATGTTGATAGTCTCCTCCTCCTCCTCCTCCTCCTCCTACTACAACTACTACTACTACTACTACTGTTTCGTTATGACCAAGAGCGTGAGGGAATGTGATGTATGGAGGTACAGTTGCCTAGTACTTCTTTGTCTAAAACATATCATCTCTTGTAAAATATGACATCATTTTCTTATGTAACTGCTCACACAACCCGCCTGTAGCTACTGACCCCGCCCTCCTCAGCCTTTAAGCCCTTCACTGCGACATGCAACAATTCACAACACTAAAAGCAATGTAAGGAATCTTTTATAAGCACGTACAAGAAAGAAGGGGGATAAAGAAGAAAATATTTTGCAATTTCTAGGCAGCAAACTGTTTTTTGAAGGGATAAAGAAGAAAATATTTTGCAATTTCTAGGCAGCAAACTGTTTTTTTTTTTTTTGAAGTGGCGGCAAACAGAGCAAGAAAAGATGGCTTAGAGAGGTTAGTAGTTAAGGAAAAATGTCAAAGAGCAGTGAAAGGGTTTAAGTACACATGTGAATGGAGGAATGAATAGATAAGTAAATACGAACAAAGGCAAGTATTATGCAAAATGAAGCAACAACAGCCACAGCCTCCAAAGCTTGTCACGACTCCTCGCTATCACCATTATCATTATCACCACCACCACCACCACCACCACCAATATTTCTCCAACTAGTTCCACCACCATCACCATCATCACAACTACCACCACTGCAAGCACTCCTACACTTGCTACCACTACCACTACCACCACCACCATCACCATCATGCCTTTATTCGACAATGAGTCCCCTGAAGAGTGTGAGGAGCAGGTGACCAAGACGTGGTATTCTGCACCGCCGTGACAGATGATGAGGCCTGCACAGCTCCAACCAAGACACTAAGGGCCAGTCTGAGATCTACTGTACACCACCTGCTTTTTGGGTTACTCTTGTGCCTTTTAACTGTAGGCATAATGTATTCGATTCCATGTGCTTGATATCTTAAAGTGACAGAACCTACTGTAA